>NC_061514.1:214858425-214900736 GCF_022539505.1 Lolium rigidum
TTTACTTGTATTTTTCGACCAGAACTCGTCCCGGACGCCTATATAAGTGCCTTGGACGACCCCCTAGCTGCTTTAGACCATGTTTAAGATAAACCCTAGTTCATAGTTGTTTGCTAAGCAAAACTATTGTTCCCCAACTCTCCAATTCGTTGCGATCTGGAGTTTTATGCTACTGAAAGTTTGTGTGATCTGCTGTTCCATTGGGGATTAGAAGATTGCAATCTACCGCTTCGTGGTTGTCGGCTATGTGCGCAAGTGTGTGGAGTTGCGAATATCTTGCAGGGTTGAGAGCTGTTGCATTGGCATCAGGAATCAATCGAGAGACTTCGTCGCGTCATACAAGTTATCCTCCTCATCATCATCGATTTCATCCGTTGCTACCATCACGTGTTCATCAACACCCGTCGCTTACTGAGAAGATCGGGCCACCCCTTATCACCTCTAAATTAAGTTTGACATTAACCCTAACTAAACCATATATATATAACTAACCCGTCCTAGCTAATCAAACCCTAGCTACTTAAGTAAAACACATAACCCCAAACTATACTAGCTATAACCCGATCTAATAAAAACCTGCTCTATATATATAGCTAGCTAGCAAACCCTATATTAATTAATCCCAATTAATATATATGGCCTATATCGATCATGTATATATGATCGAACATCCCTGAGATTCATTAATTAATTATATAATTAGCGCTGATAAATTAATTAACTTGAAAATTGACAAGTTCTCGAATGAAAACACACACTTTGATTAAGTTGCCTCACAATATATGTATATATAATCAGTGTGCATGCATGAATGGCCTACCATGCATGCATATATTTATATATATATATATATATTTGAACATTCTTGGCGATGTCAATAATCTCTCTCTATCTCTCTCTTTATCGATTGGTGGCCAGCAACGACACACATTATATGCTTGCACTTTATGCGCAAAGGCGGGTGCCTCTAATAGTGCATGTATGTGCACACTCGATCGATCTAGCTAGAGTTTTGATTAATTGTGTAGCACACTAATAAAAAAAGTTGTATTTTAATTCACAACAAGTTATAATTAACCCTAACACATAAACCCTCTAAATAAAACATAAAACCCTATATAGCTAGCTATATGCCAACGACCACCCTTAATTGCGCATCAAGCAGGCCAGGGGTCCTCACGGTCCTCTAAATATATGTGCCATTAACCCTAAACCCTAAACTAGAAAACTAACCTTAGATAATCAAACCCTCGTTAAAACACATAACCCCAAGCTAATAACCCGATCTAATAAAACCTTGCTCTCTATATAGCTAGTAAACCCTAGATTAACCCCAATTAATATATATGGCCTATATCGATCATATATATAGACATTATTGGGATTCATTAATTATATAATTAGTACTGATAATTAAATTAATTAACTTGAATTTTGACAAGGTCTGAAATGAAAACACACTTTAATTAATTTTCCTCACAATATATATATATAATTAATATGCATGCATGGCCTAACCATGCTTGCATATATATACATACATATATATATATATATATATATATATATATATGTGTGTGTGTGTGTGTGTGTGTGTGTGTGTGTGTGTGTGTGTGTGTGTTTAATTTGGGGATTTCAATCTCTCTCTCTCTCTCTCTCTCTCTCTCTCTCTCTCTCGTTGGTGGCCAACAACACACACATGCACTTTGTGCTCAAAGGCATGTGCCTCTAATAATGTGTGCGTAGTCGATCGATCAAGTTTTGATTAATCATAGCACACAAATAAAGAAGTTGTATTTGAATCCACGCAACCCTAATCTAAAACACATAACCCCTAACATGGCCTAATTTATTAACCCCTTCTCTCTAGCTAATTAGTGGAAATTGCACAAAATCAAAAGGGGTCCCTCACTAATTATACATATCTAGATTGTGATAAACTTTTGCCCCATATTTGGTGGATTGGTGCATCTTGGCATGTAAAAAAATTAATGTTTGCAAATGGCGTTGTCAAAATTTATGTACAAATGATTTCTTTCCATCCAAAGTGCATAAAATGGGAGTTTTAATGAAGGAAGTTGATAGCGTGAAAGGCACACGTCCGTTGGGAACCCCAAGAGGAAGGTGTGATGCGTACAGCAGCAAGTTTTCCCTCAGTAAGAAACCAAGGTTATCGAACCAGTAGGTGTCAAGGAACACGTGAAGGTTGTTGGTGGCGGAGTGTAGTGCGGCGCAACACCAGGGATTCCGGTGCCAACGTGGAACCTGCACAACACATTCAAAGTACTTTGCCCCAACGTAACAGCGAGGTTGTAAATCTCACCGGCTTGCTGTAAACAAAGGATTAGATGTATAGTGTGGATGATGATGTTTGTTTGCGAAGAACAGTAAAGAACAAGTATTGCAGCAGATTGTATTTCAGATGTAAAGAATGGACCGGGGTCCACAGTTCACTAGTGGTGTCTCTCCCATAAGATAAACGCATGTTGGGTGAAAAAATTACAGTTGGGCAATTGACAAATAAAGAAGGCATAACAATGCACATACATATATCATGATGAGTAATGTGAGATTTAATCAGGGCATTACGACAAAGTACATAGACCGCTATCCAGCATGCATCTATGTCTAAAAAGTCCACCTTCAGGTTATCATCCGAACCCCTTCCAGTATTAAGTTGCAAACAACAGACAATTGCATTAAGTATGGTGCGTAATGTAATCAACACAAATATCCTTAGACAAAGCATCGATGTTTTACCCTAGTGGCAACAGCACATCCACAACCTTAGAACTTTCTGTCACTGTCCCAGATTTAATGGAGGCATGAACCCAATATCGAGCATAAATACCCCCTCTTGGAGTCACAAGTATCAACTTGGCCAGAGCCTCTACTAGCAACGGAGAGCATGCAAGAACATAAATAACATATATGATAGATTTATAATCAACTTGACATAGTATTCAATATTCATCGGATCCCAACAAACACAACATGAAGGATTACAAATAGATGATCTTGATCATGATAGGCAGCTCACAAGATCTAACATGATAGCACAATGGGGAGAAGACGACCATCTAGCTACTGATATGGACCCATAGTCCAGGGGTGAACTACTCACACATCGATCCGGAGGCGATCATGGCGATGAAGAGACCTCAGGGAGATGATTCCCCTCTCCGGCAGGGTGCCGGAGGCGATCTCCTGAATCCCCCGAGATGGGATTGGCGGCGGCGGCGTCTCTGGAAGGTTTTCCGTATCGTGGCTCTCGGTACTGGGGTATTCGCGACGAAGGCTTTAAGTAGGCGGAAGGGTAGAGTCGGGGGCGTCACGAGCGGCCCACACAACAGGGCCGCGCGGCCAAGACCTGCGCCGCGCCGCCCTGGTGTGGCGTCGCCTTGTCGCCCCACTTCGTATCTCCCTTGGTCTTCTGCAAGCTTCGTGGAAAAATAAGACCCTGTGCGTTGATTTCGTCCAATTCCGAGAATATTTCCTTACTAGGATTTCTGAAACCAAAAACAGCGAAAACAACAAGTCGGCTCTTCGGCATCTCGTCAATAGGTTAGTGCCGGAAAATGCATAATAATGACATATAATGTGTATAAAACATGTGAGTATCATCATAAAAGTAGCATGGAACATAAGAAATTATAGATACGTTTGAGACGTATCAAGCATCCCCGAGCTTAGTTCTTACTTGCCCTCGAGTAGGTAAACGATAACAAAGATAATTTCTGAAGTGACATGCTATCATAATCTTGATCAATACTATTGTAAAGCATATGAGATGAATGCAGCGATTCGAAGCAATGGTGAAGATAATGAGTAAACAAATGAATCATATAGCAAAGACTTCTCATGAATAATACTTCCACGACAAGCATCAATAAGACTTGCATAAGAGTTACTCATAAAGCAATAAATTCTTAGTAGAAAGCTTTGAAGCAACACAAAGGAAGATATAAGTTTCAGCAGTTGCTTTCAACTTCAACATGTTTATCTCATGGATAATTGTCAACACAAAGTAATATAACAAGTGCAATAAGTAAACATGTAAGAATCAATGCACAGCTTAACACAAGTGTTTGCTTCTAAGATAGAAAGAAGTAGGTGAACCGACTCAACATAAAAGTAGAAGAATGTCCCTTCGCAGAGGGAAGCATGGATTACTATATTTGTGCTATAGCTTTTCATTTTGAAAACAAGAAACAATTTTGTCAACGGTAGTAATAAATCATATGTGTTATGTATAACATATCCTATAAGTTGCAAGCCTCATGCATAGTATACCAATAGTGCTCGCACCTTGTCCTAATTAGCTTGGATTAACATGGATTATCATTGCATAGCATATGTTTCAACCAAGTGTCACAAAGGGGTACCTCTATGCCGCTCTGTACAAAGGTCTAAGGAGAAAGCTCGCATTGGATTTCTCGCTTTTGATTATTCTCAACTTAGACATCCATACCGGGACAACATAGACAACGAGATAATGGACTCCTCTTTAATGCATAAGCATTCAACAACAGTATAATATTCTCATAAGAGATTGAGGATTAATTGTCCAAACTGAAACTTCCACCATGGATCATGGCTTTAGTTAGCGGCCCAATGTTCTTCTCTAACAATATGCATACTCAAACCATTTGACATGAAAATCGCTCTTACTTCAGACAAGACGAACATGCATAGCAGCTCACATGATATTCAACAAAGGTATAATAGTTTATGGCATCCCCAGAAACATGGTTACCGCTCAACAAGAAACTTATTAAGAAATAAGACACATAAGTACATATTCTTCACCACAATAGTTTTTAAGGCTATTTTCCCATGAGCTATATATTGCAAAGACAAAGGATATAATTTTTAAAGGTAGAACTCAAGTAACGTACTTTGGAATGGCAGAGAAATACCATGTAGTAGGTAGGTATGGTGGACACAAATGGCATAGTTTTTGGCTCAAGGATTTGGATGCACGAGAAGAATTCCTCTCAATAGAAGGCTAGGCTAGCAAGCTTGTTTGAAGCAAACTCAAGTATAAAACGGTACAGCAAGACTCACATATGAACATATTGTAAGCATTATAAGACTTTACATCGTCTCCTTGTTGTTCAAACACCTTAACCAGAAAATATCTAGACTCTAGAGACCAATCATGCAAACCAAATTTTAACAAGCTCTATGTAGTTCTTCATTAATAGGTACAAAGTACATGATGCAAGAGCTTAAACATGATCTATATGAGCACAACAATTTCCAAGTATCAAATTATTCAAGACATTATACCATTTACCACATGCGGCATTTTCCGTTTCCAACCATATAACAATGAACGAAGTAGTTCAACCTTCGCCATGAACATTAAGAATAAAGCTAAGAACATATGTGTTCATACGAAACAGCGGAGCGTGTCTCTCTCCCAAACAAAGAATGCTAGGATACGATTTTATTCAAACAAAAACAAAAATAAAAACAAACAGACGCTCCAAGTAAAGCACATAAGATGTGACGGAATAAAGATATAGTTTCACTAGAGGTGACCTGATAAGTTGTCGATGAAGAAGGGATGCCTTGGGCATCCCCAAGCTTAGATGCTTGAGTCTTCTTAAAATATGCAGGGATGAACCACGGGGGCATCCCCAAGCTTAGACTTTTCACTCTTCTTGATCATATTGTATCATCCTCCTCTCTTGACCCTTGAAAACTTCCTCCACACCAAACACAAAACAAGCTCATTAGAGGGTTAGTGCATAATTGAAAATTCATATATTCAGAGGTGACATAATCATTCTTAACACTTCTGGACATTGCACAAAGCTACTGAAAGTTAATGGAACAAAGAAATCCATCCAACATAGCAAAACAGGCAATGCGAAATAAAAGGCAGAATCTGTCAAAACAGAACAGTCCGTAAAGACGATTTTTTTAGAGGCACCAGACTTGCTCATGAAAATGCCCAAATTGAATGAAAGTTGCGTACATATCTGAGGATCACGCACGTAAATTGGCAGATGTTTCTAAATTTTCTACATCAGGGGCGGCTCAATTTCGTGACAGCAAGAAATCTGTTCCTGCGCAGTAATCCAAATCTAGTATTGACTTTACTATCAAAGAGTTTACTTGGCACAACAATGCAATAAAATAAAGATAAGGAGAGGTTGCTACAGTAGTAACAACTTCCAAGACTCAAATATAAAATAAAAGTGCAGAAGTAAAATAATGGGTTGTCTCCCATAAGCGCTTTTCTTTAACGCCTTTCAGCTAGGCGCAGAAAGTGTGTATCAAGTATTATCAAGAGACGAAACATCAACATCATAATTTGTTCTAATAATAGAATCAGAAGGTAACTTCATTCTCTTTCTAGGGAAGTGTTCCATACCTTTCTTGAGAGGAAA
The DNA here is from genome assembly GCF_022539505.1 of Lolium rigidum. Lineage (NCBI taxonomy): Eukaryota > Viridiplantae > Streptophyta > Magnoliopsida > Poales > Poaceae > Lolium > Lolium rigidum. The sequence continues at coordinate 214,864,827 of NC_061514.1, forward strand.
TTGATATTTAATATTACCTTCCTTCATATCAATGGTGGCACCAACGAGTTCGAACAAAAGGTCTTCCCAATATAATGGGAGAAGATGCATTGCATTCAATATCCAAGACAACAAAATCAACGGGGACAAGGTTATTGTTAACCATAATACGAACATTATCAATCCTCCCCAAAGGTTTCTTTATAGAATGATAAGAAAGATTAACATCCAAATAACAGTTTGTCAATGGTGGCAAGTCAAGCATATCATAGATTTTCTTAGGCATAACGAAATACTTGCACCAAGATCACATAAAGCATTACAATCAAAATCATTGACCCTCATCTTAATGATGGGCTCCCAACCATCTTCTAACTTCCTAGGAATAGAAGTTTCAAGTTTTAGTTTCTCTTCTCTAGCTTTTATGAGAGCATTTGTAATATGTTTTGTAAAGGCCAAATTTATAGCACTAGCATTGGGACTTTTAGCAAGTTTTTGTAAGAACTTTATAACTTCAGAGATGTGACAATCATCAAAATCTAAACCATTATGATCTACAGCAATGGGATCATTGTCCCCAATATTTTGAAAAATTTCAGCAGTTTTATCACAAACAGTTTCAGCAGTTTCAGGCAATTTTGCACGCTTTGCTCTAGGAGTAGAAACATTGCCAACAAGAATTATTTTACCATTGATAGTAGGGGGTGTAGCAACATGTGAAGCATTATCATTACTAGTGGTGGTAATAGTCCAAACTTTACCTACATTATTCTCTTTAGCTAGTTTTTCGTTTTCTTCTCTTTCCCACCAAGCATACAATTCAGCCATCAATCTAATATTTTCATTAATTCGAACTTGGATGGCATTTGCTGTAGTAACAATTTTATTATCATTATCCTTATTAGGCATAACTTTCAATTTTCAAAGATCAACATCAGAGGCAAGTCTATCAACCTTAGAAGCAAGAATATCAATTTTATCAAGCTTTTCTTCAACAGATTTGTTAAAAGTAGTTTGTGTACTAATAAATTCTTTAAGCATGGCTTCAAGACCAGGGGGTACACTCCTATTATTGTTGTAAGAATTCCCATAAGAATTACCATAACTATTACCATTAGCAGAAGGATATGGCCTATAGTTGTTACCAGAATTATTCCTATAAGCATTGTTGTTGAAATTATTACTTTTAATGAAGTTCACATCAACATGTTCTTCTTTGGCAACCAATGAAGCTAAAGGAACATTATTAGGATCAACATTAGATCTACCATTCACGAGCATAGACATAATAGCATCAATCTTATCACTCAAGGAGGAGGTTTCTTCAACAGAATTTACCTTCTTACCTTGCGGAGCTCTTTCCGTGTGCCATTCAGAGTAATTTATCATCATATTATCAAGAAGCTTTGTTGCCGCCCCCAAAGTAATGGACATAAAGGTACCTCCAGTAGCTGAATCCAATAGGTTCCGCGAAGAAAAATTCAATCCCGCATAGAAGGTTTGGATGATCATCCAAGTAGTTAGTCCATGGGTAGGGCAATTCTTCACCAAAGATTTCATTCTCTCCCATGCTTGAGCAACATGTTCATTATCTAATTGCTTAAAATTCATTATGCTACTTCTCAAAGATATAATTTTAGCGGGAGGATAATATCTACCAATAAAAGCATCCTTACATTTAGTCCATGAATCAATACTATTTCTAGGCCAGAGATAGCAACCAATCTTTAGCTCTTCCTCTTAAGGAGAAAGGAAACAATTTTAATTTTATAATGTCACCATCTACGTCCTTATACTTTTGCATTTCACATAGTTCAACAAAATTATTAAGATGGGCAGCAGTATCATCAGAACTAACACCAGAAAAATTGCTCTCTCATAACAAGATTTAGTAAAGCAGGTTTAAGTTCAAAGAATTCTGCTGTAGTAGCAGGTGGAGCAATAGGTGTGCATAAGAAATCATTATTATTTGTGCTAGTGAAGTCACACAACTTAGTATTTTCAGGAGTACCCATTTTAGCAGTAGTAAATAAAGCAAACTAAATAAAGTAAATGCAAGTAACTAATTTTTTTGTGTTTTTAATATGGAGAACAAGACAGTAAATAAGGTAAAACTAGCAACTAATTTTTTTGTGTTTTCGATATAAGAGCAAACAAAGTAGTAAATAAAGTAAAGTAAAGCAAGATAAAAACAAAGTAAAGAGATTGGATGTGGGAGACTCCCCTTGCAGCGTGTCTTGATCTCCCCGGCAACGGCGCCAAAAAAGAGCTTGATAGCGTGCAAGACACACGTCCGTTGGGAACCCCAAGAGGAAGGTGTGATGCGTACAGCAGCAAGTTTTCCCTCAGTAAGAAACCAAGGTTATCGAACCAGTAGGAGTCAAGGAACACGTGAAGGTTGTTGGTGGCGGAGTGTAGTGCGGCGCAACACCAGGGATTCCGGCGCCAACGTGGAACCTGCACAACACAATCAAAGTACTTTGCCCCAACGTAACAGCGAGGTTGTCAATCTCACCGGCTTGCTGTAAACAAAGGATTAGATGTATAGTGTGGATGATGATGTTTGTTTGCGAAGAACAGTAAAGAACAAGTATTGCAGCAGATTGTATTTCAGATGTAAAGAATGGACCGGGGTCCACAGTTCACTAGTGGTGTCTCTCCCATAAGATAAACGCATGTTGGGTGAAAAAATTACAGTTGGGCAATTGACAAATAAAGAAGGCATAACAATGCACATACATATATCATGATGAGTACTATGAGATTTAATCAGGGCATTACGAAAAAGTACATAGACCGCTATCCAAGCATGCATCTATGCCTAAAAAGTCCACCTTCGAGTTATCATCCGAACCCCTTCCAGCATTAAGTTGCAAACAATAGACAATTGCATTAAGTATGGTGCGTAATGTAATCAACACAAATATCCTTAGACAAAGCATCGATGTTTTATCCCTAGTGGCAACAACACATCCACAACCTTAGAACTTTCCGTCACTCGTCCTGCATTCAATGGAGGCATGAACCCACTATCGAGCATAAATACTCCCTCTTGGAGTCACAAGTATCAACTTGGCCGGAGCCTCTACTAGCAACGGAGAGCATGCAAGAACATAAACAACATATATGATAGATTGATAATCAACTTGACATAGTATTCAATATTCATCGGATCCCAACAAACACAACATGTAGCATTACAAATAGATGATCTTGATCATGATAGGCAGCTCACAAGATCTAACATGATAGCACAATGAGGAGAAGACAACCATCTAGCTACTGCTATGGACCCATAGTCCAGGGGTGAACTACTCACACATCGATCCGGAGGTGATCATGGCGATGAAGAGCCCTCCGGGAGATGATTCCCCTCTCCGGAAGGGTGCCGGAGGCGATCTCCCGAATCCCCGAGATGGGATTGGCGGCGGCGGCGTCTCCGGAAGGTTTTCCGTATCGTGGCTCTCGGTACTGGGGTATTCGCGACGAAGGCTTTAAGTAGGCGGAAGGGTAGAGTCGGGGGCGTCACGAGGGGTCGACACAACAGGGCCGCGCGACCAAGACCTGGGCCGCGCCGCCCTGGTGTGGCATCGCCTCTTCGCCCCACTTCGTATCTCCCTCGGTCTTCTGGAAGCTTCGTGGAAAAATAAGACCCTGGGCGTTGATTTCGTCCAATTCTGAGAATATTTCCTTACTAGGATTTCTGAAACCAAAAACAGCAGAAAACAACGAATCGGCTCTTCGGCATCTCGTCAATAGGTTAGTGCCGGAAAATGCATAATAATGACATATAATGTGTATAAAACATGTGAGTATCATCATAAAAGTAGCATGGAACATAAGAAATTATAGATACGTTTGAGACGTATCAGAAATACAAATAAAACAGCTCAACATGCCTCCACACCCCGATTTTCACACGAACTAGAGAATATTTAAAGGATAATTCCAGAGTTTTACTATTTTTCAAGCAACTTTGCTAATTTCCCCCCACTCACATGACTTTATGTCGATTTAATGAAAATAGGGCGAATTTAAACTATATGGGCGGGATAGTTTGAATTGTGCGCGCGGCAAAGGGAACCGCCTATTCCTCAACCTTGTGCACGGCAAATTACACACGCAACTCCATTAAACACCGCCTACCGACCTTAATTATCACCCCGGCGGCCCGGCCGCATGACCCCCCACCCACCCCTACACAACTTATCCCCGTCCGTGCGAAGAGCTTCCCCTCCCCGTCCCGTCAGTGCGAAGAAGAAGCTTCCCCTCCCCGTCGTTCATCTCGAGACGCACCGGCGGTCGAGTTGATCCACGATAGGGCTGCTATCTCTATCTCAATCATGCATCGGGCAAGACGGCCTAACGATTTATATTTTCTTGATACTGCTAAAAAAATCGTCAGTATGCTCGAACTAATTGGCACTTTATAGTTTTCCGCTCGATTTGTCCCCGATCAATTTATTCATTTGCGTGGGCATATAGAGTCACTTCTGCACTCGATCTGTTAATTTGCCGAAATGCCATGGCAGAGTTTTGCACACGATCTGTTTGCTGAAATGTCGATGGGCATTTTTTGTTTTGTACTCGACATGATTGCTGAAATGCATAATCATGTAGTATAGTTTTGTACTTGAGGGATATACATTTCCTACTTCGCCTTAAATTAATCACCAACCACTGTATCTCATAATTAAACAGATGGACAGAACTTGGATACTGCATGGACACTTATGTTCCCCTTCATATATAAATGGTGTTCAACCCTTTATGGGGTTTATTAGAGCTCATGAAGGTCACAACTTGGACGTGTATTGCCCGCGCTGCACATGTATGAATGGTGAGAAGAGGCCTCACCATGTAGTGGAAGATCATTTACACATTTTTGGGATGGACCGCACATATGTTAGGTGGGTTTATCATGGTGAACTGATACGTCTCAAACGTATCTATAATTTATTATGTTCCATGCTAGTTTTATGACAATACTCACATGTTTTATACACACATTACAACATTATTATGCATTTTCCGGCACTAACCTATTAAGAAGATGTCTGAAGCGCCAGCTCTCGTTTTGTGCTGTTTTTGGTTTCAGAAATCCTACACAGGAAATATTCTCGGAATTGGACGAAACAAACGCCCAGTGGTCTTATTTTTCCATGGAGCTTCCAGAAGACCGAAGAGGATACGAAGTGGGGCCACGAGGCGCCCCAACCATAGGCCGACTCTGCCCTTCCGCCTACTTAAACTCTCCGTCGCGAAAACCCTATTACCGAGAGCCACAATACGGAAAAAGTTCCAGAGACGCCGCCGCCGCCAATCCCATCTCGGGGGATTCGGGAGATCACCTCCGGCACCCTGCCGGAGAGGGGAATCATCGCCCGGAGGACTCTACATCACCATGATCGCCTCCGGACTGATGTGTGAGTAGTTCATCCTTGGACTATGGGTCCATAGCAGTAGCTAGATGGTTGTCTTCTCCTCTTGTGCTATCATGTTTAGATCTTGTGAGCTGCCTATCATGATCAAGATCATCTATTTGTAATGCTACATGTTGTGTTTGTTGGGATCCGATGAATGTGGAATACTATGTCAAGTTGATTATTGATCTATCATATATGTGTTGTTTATGATCTTGCATGCTCTCCGTTGCTAGTAGAGGCTCTGGCCAAGTTGATGCTTGTGACTCCAAGAGGGAGTATTTATGCTCGACTAGGACAAAGCCCGTGCTTCGCTACGGAGCAAATCAGAAGTCTACCCTGGCTTGTTTGTTTGTCGGTTGTTGCCTAGGACACAAACATCGTCATCCTGCTAGGTCCCACCACCCTTTGGCCAGGTTATATAGTTGTGTTGTACACTCTCTCATTATCCCCATTGCACCCCTCATCCAGAATTTATGATGGGCTAAAACGTAGAGTTTTTAAAACAAACAATCTTCTTTTCTACAACCGGTTGCTTTTTGTTAAATATTTTTTGATAGAGCAAATTGTTCTTGACATGGTGAGATGCTACTCTAATAACCAAGTATCAAGCAGGAATAACAACACAATTCTACTACAACAAAACTGAAATTGACCTAAAAGCTTATGAGGTAATTTTAAAATCGGGAAGTACCCACCCTATCCGTTTCTCGCCTCGTACCGCCGAGGATTGACGCACTGCTTGCCGAGCTTGCTACGTCGCCGCGTGCGACTGACTATGAAGTTGTTATTATGCTAGAGTCAACTCCTCGCCGGCGCTTGGAGCCACCGTCTAGTTTGCAGTCATCTGTACGGGACGCTCACCCGTCATCACCGGTAGGATGTGCTCCATGTCCTGGGTCGCCATCTCAATGTGTATCGTGGTCCGAGAATCTGGGTCATGGGGTACGTGAATGTACTATACTACATTACTATATATTGATGGAGGCACCAAGTGACTGTGATCAATTAGTATAGATCAGGCAGTTCAAAAACCTGACTATACTATTGGGATATACTGCAGTACGTACTTGATATTCAGATTAGCAACATCATTGCCAGATCAGATCTGGCAAGTAGAGGGCTAAGGCGCAATGTTTGATCGCTCATATAATTTCCTGAAATCACAGGGGCTGAACATCATGATCACCTACAAAACCATATGTGCAGATTGCTCACTTGCAACTGCTTGCACGAAGTGCTGATCGGTGAGCGAGCATAAACATGGATGACAATTGCGGAGCAAGCAATATTGTATTTGTCCCGTGAATCGAAAGCAAGCAGCGAGGTAGCCACCTTAGTAAAAACAGATAGTCCTCTTTAGAAAAAGAAATTAAAAACAAATAGCAAATTCGGAGCTGCATGATCAAAGCCACCGATTGTAGACGCTAGTGCAGCATTTTTATTGAACGGGTATGCAAACTGATAGCCACCACAATGATTTGTACGATGAAACTCAAAGTAACAGACCAGTACCGCATCCATCAAGTTCTGCCATTCAATGTTAGGTGTATTTAACAAATGAACTGGATGAGCCCAGAGAACAGTAGTTTATTCGAACGTTGTCATTCTTTCCCTAGACATGCGATTCACTCGGATTTTCACTGGGATGGGTATTTGTGGAGTCCGGTGGTACCGATTTACACAGTTCAGTAAACCCATAGCAGTAAGAGCCACACACGAAATCGAACTGCAGAATGCTGAGCGTAGACCACCATCAGAACATGACGAGCACAAGTCGGCTACAACGCGTTGAGGCTTGACAGAGTCAACCTCGCGGTCGCGGGCATGACAGAACGGAGCTTCCTAGAACTCGGTGACACGCCTCTCCTCCTGCTCTGCATGAGGCGCTAACGGCATCTGCGTGTGCGCGCTCGCACGTCACGGGGCTAAGTTGTGTCCTGTCTCTGATCAAGAAGCACGAATCGGATGCAATCTCAATGACTCCTTCTACCTCTCCACTCCCAACAGCCATGTATGATATCCCTGGGGTTGCGCTGCACTACACTCCTTCACCAACAACCTTCACGTGGCCTTCATCTCCTACTGGTTCGATAAACCTTGGTTTCTTACTGAGGGAAACTTGCTGTTGTACGCATCACACCTTCCACTTGGGGCTCCCAACGGGCGTGTGCTTTACGCGTCATCAAGCTAAATTTCTGGCGCCGTTGCCGGGGAGATCAAGACACGCTGCAAGGGGAGTCTCTCACATCCAATCTCTTTACTTTGTTTTTGTCTTGCTTTACTTAACTTTATTTACTGTTTTGTTTGCTTTCTCTATATCAAAAATACAAAAAAATTAGTTACTTGCATTTACTTTATTTAGTTTTCTTTACTTATTTTTATTACTCGCTAAAATGGGTACTCCTGAGAATACTAAGTTGTGTGACTTCACTAGCACAAATAATAATGATTTTATATGCACTCGCTATTGCTCCACCTCGCTACTACAAGCAGAATTTTATGAAATTAAACCTGCTTTACTAAATCTTGTTATGAGAGAGCAATTTTTCGGTGTTAGTTCTGATGATGCTGCTGCCCATCTTAATAATTTTGTTGAACTTTGTGAAATGCAAAAGTATAAGGATGTAGATGGAGACATTATAAAACTGAAATTGTTTCCTTTCTCCTTAAGAGGTAGAGCTAAAGATTGGTTGCTATCTTTGCCTAAAAATAGTATTGATTCATGGACTAAATGTAAAGATGCTTCCATTGGTAGATATTATCCTCCTGCTAAAATTATATCTTTGAGAAGTAGCATAATGTAATGTCCCAGGTTTAGAGGCGATCGAGGGGTAGATTTTAGAAAGGGATGTGCATTGCATCGTAAATTCTGGGGAAATTTCGCGCTTTTAAAACAAAACTGCATCGAAGGGGGACAAGTTTCTCTCTCGACACCTTACAGGGTTAGGGTTTCGAGAGTGCGATAAACTTGCTTCTCACCTAACTAAATTAGGGTTTTGAGAAGAGAGGAGAGTATTGCATTATAATTTAAGTTGCATGATTGAATTCAATTTTAAGTTGCATGATTGAATTCAAACCTAAGTGGAATTTGAATTTCAAATTCAAACATTAAATAAATACCCATAATTCAATTATGAGGAAATTCATTAAGTAAATCATAAATAATACACATTATGAATAATACAAATAATAAGTAAAGCTCATTAGAGAAAACCTTGAGCTTTATTGATAACAACACAAGATACATTGTCTTTACAATATTCAGAAATTGAAATATAAAAGATTACAACACATTACATGAATTGAATAATGGAAAATAAAATAGGAAAAATAAAGAAAGATTACAACTTAATGAAAATTTCCTAAACTACAAGTTAATCTTCATGAAATTTTGGATCTAGATGATCTTGTACTTCATCTTGATTATCTTGTAGTTCCCTGCACACAAACACAACAAGCACAAGTTATGCCAAGTGGCATATAGCCACTTGGCAGGTTAGAAATAAAATGGAATTGGAGAGGATATGATCAACTCTGCCGAGCTGATCCTCTCACAGCCAAGTACCAAGCCAGATGCCAAGCATCTAGCACACACACACAGCTAGACTGCTCACAAGGCAGTGTGCATGCAGCACAACACACACACAGGTCTGTGTGTCACCAAGTGTGGCCAGGCCTTGTTGTCGACCAGGAGAGCAAAGCCAGGGAGGTATAAAACCTTTTCCACAGAAAACCCTAGCTCATTCATCGACAAGCAGCAGGGTAAGCCACCAGATAGCAAGAACACTTAGAACAGGAAGAACTCATAGCCAGCAACACCATCCAGAAACAGCTCTATCAAAGAACTGTTTTCTGTTGAGCATCAAACCATGAAGTAGAGCAAGCACAAGCCACTAGGAGGAGCAGGGCAAGCACTGAAACCAACCAGAAGCCATCCTCTACATCAGCACATAAATCACTAGGAGCTGGAGTGAGGTATACCAATAAATCATGAGCAAGCAAGGTTTTGCTCATACTAATCCAGCATATGCATAAGTCACAGAAGCAAAAGAGGGTAGAACCCTGCTTGTATCATCATCTGGCTACCCAGCCATTTGGTGCAAGAAAATGAACAATAACCAGAAGGAAGCCATCCAGGGAACACTGGTTGTGTCAGCACAGTGACACAACCAGATAAATCCAACAAGGATTTAGTCCCTATCTAGCCACACAGATTCACTAAGCACCCTACAGCTAGCTAAACCATCAGACAGATAGACCATATGAGGTCTATTCTTGTTTGTCAACAGCAAAGCTCCCTGGAAATTGATGACCCACAAGTATAGGGGATCGCAACAGTCTTCGAGGGAAGTAAAACCCAAATTTATTGATTCGACACAAGGGGAGGTAAAGAATACTTATAAGCCTTAACAACTGAGTTGTCAATTCAGCTGCACCTGGAAAAGCACTAGCAACAGGGGTGATGTGAAAGTAGCGAGTAATATGAGAGCAAGTAGTAACAGATAACACAGCAGCAGTAATAGTAGTATGAGAGCAATGGCACCAGAAAACAGTTGACATGTAGAACAAGTATATGATGATGAAAGATGGACCGGGGTTCCCAGCTATCTACACTAGTGGTAACTCTCCAATAACAAGTGTTGGGTGAACAAATTACAGTCGGGAAATTGATAGGATTGAAATAGAATTAAGACAGAATATCAAGATCATTAATCATGTAGGCATGTTTTCCAATAATAGTCGTACGTGCTCGCAATGAGAAACTTGCACAACATCTTTTGTCCTACCAGCCGGTGGCAGCCGGGCCTCAAGGGAAACTACTGGATATTAAGGTACTCCTTTTAATAGAGTACCGGAGCAAAGCATTAACACTCCGTGAAAACATGTGTCCCTCACATCAACGCCATCCCCTCCGGTTGTCCCGATTTCGTCACTTCGGGGCCATTGGTTCCGGACAGTGACATGTGCATACAACTTGTAGATACAATCTAAGCAATAAGTATAGAGCTCAAATCTAAGATCATGGCACTCGGGCCCTAGTGACAAGCATTAAGCATAACAAGATTGCAGCAACAATAACTTCATAAACTTTGTAGATAGACAATCATAATGTAACAATCCATCGGATCCCGACAAACACAACACCGATTACATCAGATGAATCTCAATCATGTAAGGCAGCTCATGAGATCATTGTATTGAAGTACATGGGGGAGAGAATACCAACTAGCTACAGCTAGAACCCGTAGTCCATGGGGGAACTACTCACGGAGCATGATGGAGGCGATGGCGTTGATGGAGATGGCTTCCGGGGGCACTTCCCCGTCCCGGCAGGGTGCCGGGACAGAGACTTCTGTCCCCCGAATTGGAGTTTCGCGATGGCGGTGGCGCCCCTAGAGTCTTTCTGGAGTTTCGTCAAGAGTTACGGTGTTTTTAGGTCGAAAGGGATTTTATAGGCGAAGAGGCGGCGCAGGGGGGCACCTGGGGGCGCCACACCACAGGCCGGCGCGGGCCCAGGCCAGGCCGCGCCGCCCTATGGTGTGGTGGCCCTCCGGCCCCTCTCCGACTCTTCTTCGGTGTTCTGGACGCTTCGGGGAAAAATAGGAGGTTTGGTCTTCGTTTCGTCGAATTCGAGAATATTGCCCGAACAGCCTTTCCGGAACCAAAAACAGCTAGAAACAGAACCGGCACCGTGGCATCTTGTTAATATGTTAGTTCCGGAAAATGCATGAAATCATCATAAAGTGCAAGCAAAACATGTAAGTATTGTCATAAAACAAGCATGGAACAACAGAAATTATGGATACGTTAGAGACGTATCAAGCATCCCCAAGCTTAGTTCCTGCTCGTCCCGAGCAGGTAAACGATAAAAAGAATAATTTCTGTAGTGACATGCTACTTACATAACCTTGATCATACTATTACAAAGCATATGAAATGAATGAAGTGACTCAAGGCAATGATCTATAGTTGCTAACAAATAGATAACATATAGCAAAACTTTTCATGAAGAGTACTTTCAAGACAAGTATCAAAAGTCTTGCACAAGAGTTAACTCATAAAGCAATAAGTTCAAAGTAAAGGCATCGAAGCAACACAAAGGAAGATATAAGTTTCAGCGGTTGCTTTCAACTTGCAACATGCATATCTCATGGATAATTGTCAACATAAAGTAATATGATGAATACAAATAAGCAAGTATGTAAGAATCAATGCACAGTTGACACAAGTGTTTGCTTCTAAGATGGAAGGAAGTAGGTAAACCGACTCAACATAAAGTAAAAGAATGGCCCTTCAAAGAGGAAAGCATCGATTGCTATATTTGTGCTAGAGCTTTGGTTTTGAAAACATAAAGAGAGCATAAAAGTAAAGTTTTGAGAGGTGTTTGTTGTTGTCAACGAATGGTAGTGGGCACTCTAACCCCCTTGCTAGACAAACCTTCAAGAGCGGCTCCCATGAATTATTTTTATTTTTGGGTGGCACTCCTTCCAACCTTTCTTTCACAAACCATGGCTAACCGAATCCTCGGGTGCCTGCCAACAATCTCATACCATGAAGGAGTGCCCTTTTATTTTAGTTTTATTATGATGACACTCCTCCCAACCTTTGCTTACACAAGCCATGGCTAACCGAATCCTTCGGGTGCCGTCCAACAATCACATACCATGGAGGAGTGTCTATTTTTGTTAATTAATTTGGGACTGGGAATCCCATTGCCAGCTCTTTTTGCAAAATTATTGGATAAGCGGATGAAGCCACTAGTCCATTGGTGAAAGTTGCCCAACAAGTTTGAAAGATAAACACCACATACTTCCTCATGAGCTATTAAACATTGACACAAATCAGAGGTGATAAATTTTGAATTGTTTAAAGGTAGCACTCAAGCAATTTACTTTGGAATGGCAGGAAATACCACATAGTAGGTAGGTATGGTGGACACAAATGGCATAATGGTTGGCTCAAGGATTTTGGATGCACGAGAAGCATTTCCTCTCGAGTACAAGGCTTAGGCTAGCAAGGTTATTTGAAGCAAACACAAGTATGAACCGGTACAGCAAAACTTACATAAGAACATATTGCAAGCATTATAATACTCTACATTGTCTTCCTTGTTGCTCAAACACTTTTACTAGAAAATATCTAGACCTTAAGAGAGACCAATTATGCAAACCAATTTCAACAAGCTCTACAGTAGTTCTCCACTAATAGGCTTAGACTACATGAAAAAAACTTAATCATGATCTACTTGAGAGCTCAAAACAATTGCCAAGTGTCAAATTATTCAAGACATGATGAGGCATTTTCTGTTTCCAACCAAATATAAATAAGTGCAATAGCTTCCAACTTTTATCATTGAACATTAAAAGTAAAACGAAGAACACGAGTGTTCATATGAAAAAGCGGAGCGTGTATCTCTCCCACACAAGGATTGCTAGGATCCGAATTTATTCAAACATAAACAAAAATAAAAGCACACAGACGCTCCAAGTAAAGCACATATGATGTGACCGAATAAAAATATAGTTTCAATAGAAGAAACATGATAAGTTGATGAAGAAGGGGATGCCTTGGGCATCCCCAAGATTAGACGCTTGAGTCTCCTTGAAATATGCAGGGATGAATCACGGGGGCATCCCCAAGCTTAGACTTTTCACTCTTCTTGATCATATATCATCCTCCTCTCTTGACCCTTGAAAACTTCCTTCACACCAAACTTCTCACAAACTTCATTAGTGGGGTTAGTACTCAAAAAAATTGAATCCACCTTGGTCCTGTAGTGGCACATTGCAAGAAGTCAATAAAACATTAGCTACAGCCCTCTACGTCTAGAAAACCTCGCTTAAAGTCCACAAGAGACAATGCAAAAAAACAGAGACAGAATCTGCCAAAACAGAACAGCCAGTAAAGACAAATTTTAATAAAATACTTCCGTTGCTCAAATCAGAAAACTCAAAACTAATGAAAGTTGCGTACATATCTGAGGAACACGCACGTAAATTGGCATATATTTCTGAGTTACCTACAGAGAAAACATCCCAGATTCGTGACAGATAGAAATCTGTTTCTGCGCAGAAATCCAAATCTAGTATCAACCTTCGATTAGAGGCTTCACTTGGCACAACAAAACACAAAACTAAGATAAGGAGAGGTTGCTACAGTAGTAAACAACTTCCAAGACACAAATATAAAACAAAGTACTGTAGCAAAATAACACATGGGTTATCTCCCAAGAAGTTGGTTTCTTTATAGCCATTAAGATGGGCTCAGCAGTTTTAATGATGCACTCGCAGAAAGTAGTATTTGAAGCAAAAGAGAGCATCAAGTGGCAAATCCAAAACACATTTAAGTCTAACATGCTTCCTATGCAAAGGAATCTTGTACACAAATAAATTCATGAAGAACAAAGTGACAAGCATAAGAGGATAAAACAAGGATAACTTCAAAAATTTCAGCATATAGAGAGGTGTATTAGTACCATGAAAATTTCTACAACCATATTTTCCTCTCTCATAATAATTTTCAGTAGCTTCATGAACAAACTCAACAATATAGCTATCACATGCAGCATACTTTTCATGATTTCCAAACACATAATTTTTATCAAGTTCAAGAATAGTGGAATTAAAGCTTTCAAACTTACTTTTATTAATAATATAACAAGGTAGTTGATCAATCTCAATAGATATGGGACTCATAGAATAAGTCAAGAACTCTCCAATCCCATTTTCATTAGTAGTACAATTAATATTATCAAGTAACATAGGACCATCATCTAGAGCTTTATCATAGACATTTGCCAAACAAAATTCTTTAGTACCATGCATTTCGACATCGGGCACAAACAAAGCATTATCATAAGATTTATCAAAGTAGCATGGATTATCATAGATAACAGTAGCATAATCATTCTCACAAGTATTACTCATAGGTACTATTTCAAGAGAATCCACAGGAACATAACATTCAACCTCTTTCGGTAAGCATGGAGGACAATCAAATAGTGTAAGAGATAAAGAGTTACTCTCATTAGAAGGTTGGCATGGGTAGCTAATCCATTCTTCCTCTTTTTGTTCGTCGCTCTCCTCTTCTTTTTCATCCAATGAGCTTTCAGGTTCATCAATTTCCTCCTCTTTTTCATCCAATGAGCTTTCAGGTTCATCAATTTCTTCTTCCACCGGTTCCTGCAAATTGTGAGTGCATTCTTGTGCATTAATGTGTCTCTCTTTATAATCAAGGATATAAGGATTCCTACTGTAGCATTCTATGCAAGAATTAAGGATAGTAGAGACATAATCTTTAAGGCCCTTACAAACAACACAAGTTTCATAATTCTCAACCATGAAGGATTCTATCTCGGAGGCTCCCATAAATAAGACAAATTGTTCTACCTCTTCGAACCCATAATGAATATAGCAATTCCGATTATAGTTCTTAATTAAAAATTCCTCACTAAAGCCACATTTAAATTTAAGATGTTTAGTATCATGTTGAGAGCAACAATTTATATTATGGCGTTCAAGCAAGATTTTAGCAATTGTATTCAATTTTTCTATCATAGCACTCATTATTTTACCAGTTCTTGATTCTCTATAACAATTATAACATTCTATAAGCTCCAAGTAGGTTGTAGGTTCTCCCATAACAGCAGTTTTTAATTTTTTGGTTTTTCAAATTTTTATGGATTTTTGGATATATAGGAAAAGTAAAACAAAACTGAAATAAACTAGACAAAAGTAAACTAAGCAAACTAATACTAGACAGAAATAAACTAAGCACAAATAAACTAGACAAAAGTAAACTAAGCAAAACAAAATAAAGTAAAACAAAAACAGCGAGAGAGGTAGAGTGTACTCCCGGGTGAACTTATGAGTAGAGCTATGCCTCCCCGGCAACGGCGCCGTGAAAATAGTCTTGATGACCCACAAGTATAGGGGATCGCAACGGTCTTCGAGGGAAGTAAAACCCAAATTTATTGATTCGACACAAGGGGAGGTAAAGAATACTTATAAGCCTTAACAATCGAAGTTGTCAATTCAGTTGCACCTGGAAAAGCACTAGCAACAGGGGTGATGTGAAAGTAGCGATAATATGAGAGCAGTAGTAACGAGTAACACAATAGCAGTAATAGTAGTATGAGAGCAATGGCACCGGAAAACGAGTTGACATGTAGAACAAGTATATGATGATGAAAGATGGACCGGGGTTCCCAGCTATCTACACTAGTGGTAACTCTCCAATAACAAGTGTTGGGTGAACAAATTACGATCGGGCAATTGATAGGATTGAAATAGCATTAAGACAGAATATCAAGATCATTAATCATGTAGGCATGTTTTCCAATAATAGTCGTACGTGCTCGCAATGAGAAACTTGCACAACATCTTTTGTCCTACCAGCCGGTGGCAGCCGGGCCTTAAGGGAAACTACTGGATATTAAGGTACTCCTTTTAATAGAGTACCGGAGCAAAGCATTAACACTCCGTGAAAACATGTGTCCCTCACATCACCGCCATCCCCTCCGGTTGTCCCGATTTCTGTCACTTCGGGGCCATTGGTTCCGGACAGTGACATGTGCATACAACTTGTAGATACAATCTAAGCAATAAGTATAGAGCTCAAATCTAAGATCATGGCACTCGGGCCCTAGTGACAAGCATTAAGCATAACAAGATTGCAGCAACAATAACTTCATAAACTTTGTAGATAGACAATCATAATATAACAATCCATCGGATCCCGACAAACACAACACCGATTACATCAGATGAATCTCAATCATGTAAGGCAGCTCATGAGATCATTGTATTGAAGTACATGGGGGAGAGAATACCAACTAGCTACAGCTAGAACCCATAGTCCATGGGGGAACTACTCACGAGCATGATGGAGGCGATGGCGTTGATGGAGATGGCTTCCGGGGGCACTTCCCCGTCCCGGCAGGGTGCCGGGATAGAGACTTCTGTCCCCCGAATTGGAGTTTCGCGATGGCGGCGGCGCCCCTGGAGTCTTTCTGGAGTTTCGTCAAGAGTTACGGTGTTTTTAGGTCGAAAGGGATTTTATAGGCGAAGAGGCGGCGCGAGGGGGCACCTGGGGGCGCCACACCACGGGCCGGCGCGGGCCCGGGCCGGGCCGCGCCGCCCTATGGTGTGGTGGCCCTCCGGCCCCTCTCCGACTCTTCTTCGGTGATCCGGACGCTTCCGGGAAAAATAGGAGGTTTGGTCTTTGTTTCGTCGAATTCGAGAATATTGCCCGAACAGCCTTTCCGGAACCAAAAACAGCGAGAAAACAGGAACTGGCACTGTGGCATCTTGTTAATAGGTTAGTTCCGGAAAATGCATGAAATCATCATAAAGTGCAAGCAAAACATGTAAGTATTGTCATAAAACAAGCATGGAACAACAGAAATTATGGATACGTTAGAGACGTATCAGAAATCCAACAAGGGATTATCCAGTGAGGTATCCATTAAGCCATAACCAGCCACAGAAAGGTGGGAGCTACCTAAACAGCAAAGAATTGCTGTCCAGGCCACCTCAACCACTTAACCAATTCAAACAAATAAGCCATGCACAGTTATCATCACCCAGTAGGGTTCAAAAGGAGGGCTAGGGTACACAACCAAGTGTTGGCATCCATCTAGCCCTGCCAAACTCAATGAAATGATCATTACTGCAGAGCAGTTCACATCAATTATCCATGTGATCAAGCCAAACTAGATAGATAATTAAAATACACAAGCAACCAGTGGTACAGACACTTGCAATTGATCTAGATGATCACTACAAGCAACAACAGACACTTGATCAGGCAAGGCCTGCACCAGCACAAGGCATGGTGATACACAATCACCAATATAAGCACCAGGTCTGGTGTCACACAGGCACAAGATTAAGCATCATAAGGCACAAACAGTAGGATAGCAAGCAACCAACAAGCAGTTGATGACCACAAGTTCATCAGGGCTTGCCTTAGCATGCAAAGGCTTGACAAGGGCAAGCCTGGCATCAATTCATGAACCATAAAAATGAAATAGCTACAGTTAATCAATAGATGCTTCACAATCACATAAATAATTTATGATTGTATCCAGAAGCACATCAAATATTTGATGAACCACTGGATCATAATACACAAACAAGCACATATCAATTCATCACTGAATAACCATGATAAGACCACAGTAATGCTCAATTGAGCATAATCATGAATTGAGCACATGTATTAGCACACAATGGCTCTGGTTCTTGCAAAAATGGCAAGAATTACACATTGTAATCAAGCCAGAGCAAAATACATGAACACACTTGAGTATCAGGCAAGCTTATTAACAAGAACAGAGGCACAGAGATAGATTTAGACAAGAAATGCAAGCATAGCAAGCATTTAGATTAGAAATTCCTGCACAGAGGCATGACAGGGCTGCACACAGCAGTAGCACACGCATGGCACAGCAGCATAGCACAGCAGCTAGAGAGCAGGCAAGCATGGCGCAGCAGGAGGGCACAGCAGCTCACGAGCAGGCTAGCAACGCACAGCAGTAGAGCATCGGCATGGTGAGCATCTCTGCACAGAGAGACACACCATGGCCAGAGCTAGAGGAGGTAGAAGAACATGCACATGAGAGGGGAAGAAGGGAAGGTGGCGCACATACCTGGAGCAGGAGTACCACGGCGTGCCATGGCGGCACGGCGGCACGGCGGCACGGGCCGACCACGGCAGCGCCAAGCCGCGGCCAAGCCTGGCGTCGCCAAGCACAAGCGCTCCAACACCACCACGGCGTGGCTCACGGCCGCATCACCGCGTCTGGTTCGCCGGTGAGCGGCCAATCGCCGCGGAACCCCACGGCCGTGCGGGCGAACGCGTTGGGGACGAGCCAAGGGGGCGACGAAGACCAGATCGAGACGGAGGATCTGGTGCGCCATCGTGAGGCGGTCCAGATCCGCACCATCTCGTCGTCGGCGAGGGCCGGAGACGGCCGGAATCGAGCGGCGACGACGGTGGCGACGCGAATCGCCAGAGAGGGGAATTAGGGTTAGGGTTTCATCGAAGCGGCGCGAGGAGGAGAGAGTGAGCGACCGCTCGGGTCGGTTGGCCCCGAGCTGGTCTAACCCAAACCGCTGGGCCGCACTGGCATGTGGGCCCAGGGGCAATTGTGTCATTTCACAATTCTTTAAAATGCAGAAACTTTGAAATTGCACAATAAATGTTTAATAGCTCTAAAAAAATAATTAAAAATACAAAAACCACTCAGTATAAAAAACTCTAACATAATAAAATATGAAATAGAATTTTTGAAGATAAACAAGAATAAGTTCAAATTGGATGATTAAAATAATCATTTAAATCACATATATTATTTTCAATAATGAAAATAAGTCCATGAATTCTTTTGGACTTTAAAAACACCTTGACAACATTTCAAGGTTGTATTTTTCCCTAAATAGAGTATCCCCAAATTATTCTTAGTATTAACCTCTCACATGAAATATTAACGACATCGGAAGGGGGGAACAAACCCTAAAACTGGAATCATGCATAAATGTTCTTTAACCATTGCCCTTATCGGACAATGATGCTATTTTTCAGCAACAGAGGACAAGGGTCAGTCCACACCATCCAACTACAACACTTTGCAGTGTTCAGGAAAGTTCATCACTTGCTCATGTCATTCGAGTATTTTTATCAAATTACTTGCAAAGTACTATGTTTATCACTATTGCATAAAAAGCAAAACCACTATTTTCATAACTATGAATATGACTATGTGATTGGCAATGGAACCATGGAATGTGTTGACATGGTGGAGGTTCCATTGCAATGGGTTTATATCCATCTAGGATTAAACAACAAATGTCGTCCAGTGATTCTTGTGCCGTAATACCCGTGTTAACCATAAGATCTGGAGTGGGACGGAGTAGTGAAAAGTGTTTCCACCTCTCGTTCATCAACGGATGCGCTTACCGTAGCAGTTGTATCTTGCGAGAACAACCGGAGGGTGGGGATCCCATTCTAATTCCCCACGGTAATGCGGTCTATGAGGGGTTGCAACGACCGGGGAAGGACCATGGTTGCGACCTGGTAATAGTCGAGGTCGGAAGGTATCCTTTGGATACGCTGACCGGCGAGGACCCAAGGTCGGAATTGCAACAAAGGGTGGGTGTTCGAGGTAGCGGCGGAACATGATTTGCTAGACCTTATACCGGGCCTCACACCATAGGAAGTGTGGACGGGAAAGCTGCCCGGTTGGCACCAAGGTTAAGATCTCTTATGGGTAAAGCAACACACCTCTGCAGAGTGTAATGAATCGTGACCTGTCACTCCCTGTTCCGGGATTTGGAACTGTGAACGCTGCCGGAAAGGAACTCCATGAAGTTCTAGTAAACCGGTGAAGGCTGACGGACATAGTTCTTCGAAATAAAAGCAACCTCTTGAAGAAATGTTTATCAAAACTTGCATTGGTATTAGACTTTCTGGTCTAATATTGTAGCTAGTGCATTAAACACCTCTTTTCTATAATGAACTTGTTGAGTACGCTCGTACTCATACCACTCTTAAATCCCCGCTTAGATTGTCCGAACCATCCGGAGGAGGACAACGACAACCCTGAAGGAGCCGACATTATCGGCTATGAAGAACCAGACCTCTCTGGAGGTGTCGAAGGTGTAGACTACCTTATAGTCTACGGAACCGGAGAGGGTTCCGGAGGAGAGCAAGCGTAGACCGTTTAGTAGTAGTAGTGACCGAGCAGTACGAACTCTTAGTACTTTACTGCTCGAGGAAATAAATGTATAACTTAGTAAGACTGCTATATTGTAAGTTGAGTTGGGTCCGCCTCGTACCCAGGAGTATCCCTCTTAGGACCCAAGAGGAGCTCCGAGATGATATGTACATTATGTTTGTAATAATAAATGAATGAGTCATGGACCTGCTATGTTCTGTTGTTCTACTATGAGGGATGTAATATTTGCGGAATGGTACTTCGTGAATGTTATATCAACGACTGGCATACTACAACATGCAGGTATGCAGGGTCACCACAGTTGGTATCAGAGCAAAAGCTTTGACCTTAGGTTGGAACCTAGTAAATGGGACGAAACGTTAGGAGTCAAATAGGATTAGTAAAGAATTCTCTAAAAATATGGTGTATATTCACTTGAGAATAAAACAATCATATGTTTTAGTGCTATAATTCTTTATTATCACTATTATGATGCATTATTACTAATCTTATATTCTTTCTATTCTACAGCCAACTATGGAAAGTTCACGCCCGGGACGAAACGTGAAAGTGAAGCCGTCAAACTTGAGTGAATACGACGGAGGACTCGCAGACATTCTTCGTGCCATGTTGCTTGAATTTGGGTGCGATCCCCAAATCCAAGTAATGAAATACTGGTACTATGACGGACCAGTATTGGCGAAGTGTAGGGTAGGGCTAAGACTTCCAGAATGCCTAGGAATGAGCGTAGTGATGCCAGCAGGTGAGGCTAGGACTATCAACACAGCCTACCACATAGCCATTATGAGAGCCATCACTGATATTCGGGAGCATAAGACGAAAGAGCTTATGGGTTCCGAATTCACACACATTCCTCATATGGAGGAGGAAGATGATCCTTTGCTTAACCACTTCAAGTTTGCAAAACGCAAACCAGCAGAAGCCGCTAAGTATATGGATAACAGCGCAACCTATTGTCATTGTTTTATCAGTTGAACCGTCATTTGACGGGAGCAATTGATACAATGCTAGAGGAGTTCACTGAGCCCAAGGAGGAGACCAAGGAGAGTGCACCAATGGAGAATGAGGTTCACACACCAGTTTATTCAGCTGGTGATTACATTAGTATTGATCATCCCGAACAACAAACCACACCCATGACACCTAGGTACTTTCCTAGTAGCTCCCATGGAGGATATGAGGGTGGAGAGGAATCCGGAAACAATCAGCATTCCGTGACTCCTATAGAAAACTCCACAGGTTGGCGTTGGGTATCAGATACTGGAACCCATAGTGATTCAGTTAGATATAATCCTGAGATGAATGAGGACGCCACAACCCAGAACCAGAGTTATCCGTATAATGGGGAAGTCGATGGAGGGTATCCGATACAGATCGAGTCGGATACGAATGTTGGAAATGCCTATGGTGGAGTCACAGGGGAGTACACGCGATGGGTGGATTATGATGCACTGAATGACCAGTTCATGAACACAGATTTCTCCCTGGGATCATCCTCTGATTCCGACTACCAGCCAACGGGGAGACCTTATGTTCCAGGTTTTGTCAGGAGGACTACACGTTCGACCGGATGGAAGCCTGGAATGTACCGGGAGTGAAGCACGACTAGTGACTACCATGGGAGGCGAGACTACAATACATTAGTACAACATGTATTGTAGTATGTAATATTTTGTAGAAATTTGTACATATACTTCTAAGTGAGTTTGCATACTCACAACGTCACCGAGTATTGTAATAAGACCACTTAAGTATGTATATACATGGTATATGTTTTGTATGATTTGTATTTGCTTCTTGATTTCCATTGCGTGACTAGTTCTGTGCACAAAGTTGAGCTCAGAAAACTTGCGCATGGAGTAACTATGAGTACCACTTTGTGTTGCAGAACTAGGGGGATATGTCGGGACCGACGGGTGAGGAGAGTGAAGCACAGCGCATCGAGCGCGATGCCAAGCAGAAGGAAGAGGCTGATGAAGCAGCCAGAAACCAGTTTCCACCACCACCCATGACGCAGCAGAACTTCCTCCAATACATGCAAATGTTGGAGGAAAGGCAACTATAACGTTGGAGCAGCCGGACAAGTTCTTCCCGGAGCTGCTTTAACAGAACAGGGTGGAGAGGCCCGAGAACCAGGGAGTCACCTTGTCTGACTTCCAGAATACAAAGCCTATATCCTTCGCATACGCGCCCGAGCCAATGGACGCGGAGGATTGGCTGATGGACACGGAGCGGAAGCTCAACACCGTTGGATGCAATGACCTGGAGAAGGTCAGATATGCAACACACTTATTGTGTGGACCTGCCGCATCATGGTGGGACAATATAGTAGCCGTTTATCCGGCTGAGAAGGTATTCAGTTGGGAGGAGTTTAAGAGGAAGTTCAGGGAATCCAATGTCCCTGAGAGCATAGTGGAACTGAAGCGTCGAGAATTTGAGAGTCTCGAGCAGAAGGATAAGGCCATCCTGACTTATGTCAGGGAGTTTTCGAAGTTGTCTCGGTATGCTGTTGAGGAGGTCAACACCGAGGACAAGAAGAAGAAGAGGTTCTTGCGGGGGTTAAGTCCCCAGTTCAAGGTTCAGCTCAGGATGATGAGAGCTACTGAGTTCCAAGAGTTGGTGGATGCAGCCATCACTCTTGAAGATGACTTCAAGCAGCTGCAAGAGGAAAAGAGGAAGAAGGCCAAGTCTGAGCCTAAGAGGTATGTCAGCAACAAGCCTAATACTGGCTTGAGTTTCAAACCAAGGTACAACAACAACAACAACAGGAGGAATCAAGGATTCCCGGCGGCAAGCCAGATTGTTTGCCGTAGTTGTGGGTTCACAGGGCATTTCTCAAAAGATTGCAAGAAGCCCAAGATAATATGCTTTGGGTGTCTTCAGGAGGGGCACATGCTGAAGGACTGCCCCAAGAGAAATACTATAGGAGGTCAGTCAGGAGGAGGAGGAAGCCGAGGAGGAAACACCGGAGGGAATTGGAAGAACAAGAAACCCTTCGGCAAGTTAAACTGCACCAGCTTGGAGGAGGTGGTTAACTCCGATCAGGCAGTGATAGGTACGCTCCAGATACTTACTCATCCTGGCAAAGTACTTTTTGATACTGGTGCAACTACATCATTCATTTCTCAGCAATTCATCATCAAACATGGGATTAGTTGCACTAAGTTAGATACACCCATAACTATACTTTCCGCGGGGGGAACGATAGTAGTAACCCATACCAAACAAGGACAAGTCATTATGACCAATAAATGCGCGTTTGATGCAGACCTGTTCATTTTACCGATGAAGAACATTGATGTCATTCTTGGTATGAACTGGTTAGAGGCTAATGGAGCATTGATCGACTGTGTGAACAAGACTGTGTCGTTGAAAAGCCCCGATGGAAGTAGAATGATATAACAAGGGGACAAGCATACACAGATGGAAGTCGAGCTACAATTGAATAGCATGAAGGAAGTGAAGTTGGAGGATATACCTGTAGTGAATGAATTCCAGGATGTGTTTCCTAAGGAATTACCTAGAATGCCCCCAGATAGGGAGATAGAATTTACTATCGACCTAATTCCAGGCACAGCTCCGATTGCTAAAGCACCATACAAGATGGGGCCTAAGGAGTTGAAAGAGCTCAAGGAGCAATTGGATGACTTGGAACAAAAAGGATTCATACAAGAGAGTATCTCACCATGGGGATCACCTGTGATCTTCGTAGATAAAAGAGATGGAGGCAGAAGGAGGTGCGGAGACTACAGGAATCTGAACAATGTTACTATCAAGAACAAGTACCCACTTCCTAGAATACAAGATCTGTTTGATCAAGTTAGAGGCGCGGGAGTCTTTTCCAAAATTGATCTAAGGTCCGGTTTTCATCAGATAAAGATCAAGAAGGAAGACGTTCCGAAAACAGCCTTTGTCTGGAGGTACGGACATCATGAATATCTAGTAGTACCTTTTGGATTAACCAATGCCCCAACAATTTTCATGAATCTCATGAATAAGATCTTCATGCCATGTCTAGACAAGTTTGTCATCGTATTCATCGATGATATCTTGATCTATTCCAAAGATAAAGCTGAACATGCTGAACATCTGAGGATAGTGTTGCAAACACTAAGAGAACACCAACTCTATGCCAAATTCAGCAAGTGTGAATTTTGGTTAGATCAAGTAGAATTTCTTGGTCATGTTATTAGCAAGGATGGAATTGCTGTTAACCCAAGTAAAGTAGTAGCAGTTTTAGACTGGGAAGCACCAAAGACTGTCAAAGAAATACGAGGATTCCTCAGAATGGCAGGATACTATCGGAGATTCATTGAAGGATTCTCCAAGATAGCAGGACCGATGACCAAGCTGTTAAGAAAGAACAAACCATTCGTATGGTCGGAGGAGTGTGAGAAGAGTTTTCAAACTCTGAAGGAGAAACTCACCACAGCACCGGTGTTAGCAGTTCCGGAAGTTGGCAAGGATTACACCGTGTACTGTGACGCATCCAAAAATGGATTAGGTTGCGTACTCATGCAGGATCGGAAAGTAATATCCTATGGATCAAGGCAACTTAGACCTCATGAAGTGAACTATCCAACACATGACCTAGAACTAGCAGCAGTTGTATTTGCACTTAAAACATGGAGACATTTTCTCTATGGAGCCAAGTGTGAGCTCTATACGGATCATAAGAGTCTCAAGTACTTCTTCACTCAGAAGGAACTCAATATGAGGCAGAAAAGATGGCTTGAACTAATCAAGGATTATGATTTGACCATAAACTATACTCCAGGAAAGGCTAATGTTGTAGCAGATGCCTTGAGTAGGAAGAGCACTAGAGGAGTGGAACAAGAGTTATCACCGGAGTTGAGGAAGGAAATAAGCCAAGCCCAAATACAACTTTGGGAGAAAGAAGCTCATGAAGGGCTATCGGCTTTACAAGTGGCCGATGAGCTAAATGTTAACTTAATGAATGAGATAATGATGGGCCAATTGGACGATCCATTCATCGTAGAGGAGATGAGAAGGATAGATGAGTGTAGACCATCAGAATTTCACCGAGGAGAATCTGGATCATTATGGTTTCAAAAGAGGATTTGCGTTCCGGATATTGCTGAAATCAAGGAAGTAATACTCCGGGAAGCTCATCAAACACCATATTCCATACATCCGGGAAGTACAAAGATGTACATGGATCTTAAGGAGTTATTCCGGTGGAATAACATGAAGAGAGAGATAGCACAATACGTGGCGGAATGCCATACCTGCCAAAGAGTGAAGGCTGAACATCAAAGTCCGGCAGGAAAGTTACAACCTTTACCAATCCCATAATGGAAATGGGAGGAAATAGGAATGGATTTCATCACCGGACTACCCATGACCAATAAAAAGAAGGACATGATATGGGTAATCGTGGACCGGTTGATGAAAATCGCACACTTCTTAGTGGTAAATCAGCAGGATAAAGGAGAAAAACTCATCGATCTTTACATCAAAGAGATCGTGAGTAAACATGGAGTGCCCAAGAAGATCGTGTCAGATCGAGGATCCGTGTTCACATCAGCATTTTGGAAGCAACTCATGAAGCTTTAGGATCCAAGTTAGATTATAGTACCGCCTATCATCCTCAGACAGGTGGGCAAACCGAGAGAACTAACCAGATATTGGAAGATATGCTTAGGGCTTGTGCCCAAGACTTCGGAGGATCATGGGAAGAGCACTTGCCACTAGCAGAGTTTTCATACAATAACAGCTATCAAAGCAGCATCAAGATGGCACCATTCGAAGCTCTGTATGGACGGAAACGTAGATCACCCATATGCTGGTATGAGGCTCGAGCAAGCAAGGAATTTAATCCTGATTATGTCAAGGAAAAGCAACAAATCATTGACATTATAAGAGATAGGTTGAAGATAGCCCAAAGTCGACAGAAGAGTTATGCCGATCAGAAGAGAAGGACATGGGAGCCACAAGTTGGAGACATGGTATATCTCAAAGTGAGCCCGATGAAAGGACTTCAGAGATTCGGAGTAAAGGGGAAGTTAAGCCCTAGATACATCGGACCTTTCAAGATTTTGAGTCAGAACCGAGGGTTAGCCTTTGAATTGGAACTACCAGGAAGGTTAGCACAAGTTCACAATGTATTCCATGTGTCGCAACTCAGGAAATGCTTAAAGACCCCAGATGAGCCAGTATCACAAGATGAGCTCGAGTTACAGCCAGATTTGACATACATCGAGAAACCAGCGAAGATTCTCGAGGAAAACTGGAAACAACTCAGGAATCGAGCCATTAAGTACTGCAAGATACAATGGAAGCATCACCCCGAGAGGGAAGACACCTGGGAAAAAGAGGAAGACCTCAGGAAAACATACCCTGAACTCTTCAGGTATTTCAACCACAACTTCGGGACGAAGTTTTCTTTAAGGGGGAAAGGCTGTAATGTCCCAGGTTTAGAGGCGATCGAGGGGTAGATTTTAGAAAGGGATGTGCATTGCATCGTAAATTCTGGGGAAATTTCGCGCTTTTAAAACAAAACTGCATCGAAGGGGGACAAGTTTCTCTCTCGACACCTTACGGGGTTAGGGTTTCGAGAGTGCGACAAACTTGCTTCTCACCTAACTAAATTAGGGTTTTGAGAAGAGAGGAGAGTATTGCATTATAATTTAAGTTGCATGATTGAATTCAATTTTAAGTTGCATGATTGAATTCAAACCTAAGTGGAATTTGAATTTCAAATTCAAACATTAAATAAATATCCATAATTCAATTATGAGGAAATTCATTAAGTAAATCATAAATAATACACATTATGAATAATACAAATAATAAGTAAAGCTCATTAGAGAAAACCTTGAGCTTTATTGATAACAACACAAGATACATTGTCTTTACAATATTCAGAAATTGAAATATAAAAGATTACAACACATTACATGAATTGAATAATGGAAAATAAAATAGGAAAAATAAAGAAAGTTTACAACTTAATGAAAATTTCCTAAACAACAAGTTAATCTTCATGAAATTTTGGATCTAGATGATCTTGTACTTCATCTTGATTATCTTGTAGTTCCCTGCACACAAACACAACAAACACAAGTTATGCCAAGTGGCATAGCCACTTGGCAGGTTAGAAATAAAATGTAATTGGAGAGGATATGATCAACTCTGCCGAGCTGATCCTCTCACAGCCAAGTACCAAGCCAGATGCCAAGCATCTAGCACACACACACAACTAGACTGCTCACAAGGCAGTGTGCATGCAGCACAACACACACACACAGGTCAGTGTGTCACCAAGTGTGGCCAGGCCTTGTTGTCGACCAGGAGAGCAAAGCCAGGGAGGTATAAAACCTTTTCCACAGTAAACCCTAGCTCATTCATCGACAAGCAACAGGGTAAGCCACCAGATAGCAAGAACACTTAGAACAGGAAGAACTCATAGCCAGCAACACCATCCAGAAACAGCTCTATCAAAGAATTGTTTTCTGTTGAGCATCAAACCATGAAGTAGAGCAAGCACAAGCCACTAGGAGGAGCAGGGAAAGCACTGAAACCAACCAGAAGCCATCCTCTACATCAGCACATAAATCACTAGGAGCTGGAGTGAGGTATACCAATAAATCATGAGCAAGCAAGGTTTTGCTCATACTAATCCAGCATATGCATAAGTCACAGAAGCAAACGAGGGTAGAACCCTGCTTGTATCATCATCTGGCTACCCAACCATTTGGTGCAAGCAAATGAAGAATAACCAGAAGGAAACCATCCAGGGAACACTGGTTGTGTCAACACAGTGACACAACCAGAGAAATCCAACAAGGATTTAGTCCCTATCTAGCCATACAGATTCACTTAGCACCCTACAGCTAGCTAAACCATCAGACAGATAGACCATATGAGGTCTATTCTTGTTTGTCAACAGCAAAGCTCCCTGGAAATCCAACAAGGGATTATCCAGTGAGGTATCCATTAAGCCACAACCAGCCACAGAAAGGTGGGAGCTACCTAAACAGCAAAGAATTGCTGTCCAGGCCACCTCAACCACTTAACCAATTCAAACAAATAAGCCATGCACGAGTTATCATCACCCGAGTAGGGTTCAAAAGGAGGGCTAGGGTACACAACCAAGTGTTGGCATCCATCTAGCCCTGCCAAACTCAATGAAATGATCATTACTGCAGAGCAGTTCACATCAATTATCCATGTGATCAAGCCAAACTAGATAGATAATTGAAATACACAAGTAACCAGTGGTACAGACACTTGCAATTGATCTAGATGATCAGTGCAAGCAACAGCAGACACTTGATCAGGCAAGGCCTACACCAGCACAAGGCATGGTGATACACAATCACCAGTATAAGCACCAGGTCTGGTGTCACACAGGCACAAGATTAAGCATCAGGATGCACAGACAGTAGGATAGCAATCAACCAACAATCAGTTGATGACCACAAGATCATCAGGGCTTGCCTTAGCATGCAAAGGCTTGACAAGGGCAAGCCTGGCATCAATTCATGAACCATAAAAATGAAATAGCTACAGTTAATCAACAGATGCTTCATAGATAATCACATAAATAATTTATGATTGTATCCAGAAGCACATCAAATATTTGATGAACCACTGGATCATAATACACAAACAAGCACATATCAATTCATCACTAAATAACCATGATAAGACCACAATAATGCTCAATTGAGCATAATCATGAATTGAGCACAAGTATTAGCACACAATGGCTCTGGTTCTTGCAAAAATGGCAAGAATTACACACTGTAATCAAGCCAGAGCAAAATACATGAACACACTTGAGTATCAGGCAAGCTTATTAACAAGAACAGAGGCACAGAGATAGATTTAGACAAGAAATGCAAGCATAGCAAGCATTTAGATTAGAAATTCCTGCACAGAGGCATGGCAGGGCTGCACACAGCAGTAGCACACGCATGGCACGAGCGAGCATAGCACGAGCAGCTAGAGAGCAGGCAAGCATGGCGCAGCAGGAGGGCACATCAGCTCATGAGAAGGCTAGCAACGCACAGCAGTAGAGCATCGGCATGGTGAGCATCTCTGCACAGAGAGACACACCATGGCCAGAGCTAGAGGAGGTAGAAGAACATGCACAGGAGAGGGGAAGAAGGGAAGGTGGCACACATACCTGGAGCAGGAGTACCACGGCGTGCCATGGCGGCACGGCGGCACGGGCCGACCACGGCAGCGCCAAGCCGCGGCCAAGCCTGGCGTCGCCGAGCACGAGCGCTCCAACACCACCACGGCGTGGCTCACGGCCACATCACCGCGTCTGGTTCGCCGGTGAGCGGCGAATCGCCGCGGAACCCCACGGCCGTGCGGGCGAACGCGTTGGGGACGAGCCAAGGGGGCGACGAAGACCAGATCGAGATGGAGGATCTGGTGCGCCGTCGTGAGGCGGTCCAGATCCGCACCATCTCGTCGCCGGCGAGGGCCGGAGACGGCCGGAATCGAGCGGCAACGGCGGTGGCGACGCGAATCGCTAGAGAGGGGAATTAGGGTTAGGGTTTCATCGAAGCGGCGCGAGAAGGAGAGAGTGAGCGACCGCTCGGGTCGGTTGGACCCGAGCTGGTCTAACCCAACCCGCTGGGCCGCACTGGCATGTGGGCCCAGGGGCAATTGTGTCATTTCACAATTCTTTAAAATGCAGAAACTTTGAAATTACACAATAAATGTTTAATAGCTCTAAAAAATAATTAAAAATATGAAAACCACTCAGTATAAAAAACTCTATCATAATAAAATATGAAATAGAATTTTTGAAGATAAACAAGAATAAGTTCAAATTGGATGATTAAAATAATCATTTAAATCACATATATTATTTTCAATAATGAAAATAAGTCAATGAATTCTTTTGGACTTTAAAAACACCTTGACAACATTTCAAGGTTGTATTTTTCCCTAAATAGAGTATCCCCAAATTATTCTTAGTACTAACCTCTCACATGAAATATTAACGACATCGGAAGGGGGGAACAAACCCTAAAACTGGAATCATGCATAAATGCTTCTTTAACCATTGCCCTTATCGGACAATGATGCTATTTTTCAGCAACAGAGGACAAGGGTTAGTCAACACCATCCAACTGCAACACTTTGCAGTTTTCAGGCAAGTTCATCACTTGCTCATGTCATTCGAGTATTTTTATCAAATTACTTGCAAAGTACTATGTTTATCACTATTGCATAAAAAGCAAAACCACTATTTTCATAACTATGAATATGACTATGTGGTTGGCAATGGAACCATGGAATGTGTTGACATTGTGGAGGTTCCATTGCAATGGGTTTATATCCATCTAGGATTAAACAACAAATGTCGTCCAGTGATTCTTGTGCCGTAATACCCGTGTTAACCATAAGATCTGGAGTGGGACGGAGTAGTGAAAAGTGTTTCCACCTCTCGTTCATCAAAGGATGCGCTTATCGTAGCTGTTGTATCTTGCGAGAACAACCGGAGGGTGGGGATGCCATTCTAATTCCCCACGGTAATGCGGTCTATGAGGGGTTGCAACGACCGGCGAAGGACCATGGTTGCGACCTGGTAATAGTCGAGGTCGGAAGGTATCCTTTGGATACGCTGACCGGCGAGGACCCAAGGTCGGAATTGCAACAAAGGGTGGGTGTTCGAGGTAGCGGAGGACCATGATTGGCTAGACCTTATACCGGGCCTCACAGCATTAGAAGTGTGGACGGGAAAGCTGCCCGGTTGGCACCAAGGTTAAGATCTCTTATGGGTAAAGCAACACACCTCTGCAGAGTGTAATGAATCGTGACCTGTCACTCCCTGTTCCGGCATTTGGAACTGCGAACGCTGCCGGAAAGGAACTCCATGAAGTTCTAGTAAACCGGTGAAGGCTGACGGACATAGTTCTTCGAAATAAAAGCAACCTCTTGAAGAAATGTTTATCAAAACTTGCATTGGTATTAGACTTTCTGGTCTAATATTGTAGCTAGTGCATTAAACACCTCTTTTCTATAATGAACTTGTTGAGTACGCTCGTACTCATACCACTCTTAAATCCCCTGCTTAGATTGTCTGAACCATCTGGAGGAGGACAACGACAACCCTGAAGGAGCCGACATTATCGGCTATGAAGAACCTGACCTCTCTGGAGGTGTCGAAGGTGTAGACTACCTTATAGTCTACGGAACCGGAGAGGGTTCCGGAGGAGAGCAAGCGTAGACCGTTTAGTAGTAGTAGTCACCGAGCAGTACAAACTCTTAGTACTTTACTGCTCGAGGAAATAAATGTATAACTTAGTAAGACTGCTATATTGTAAGTTGAGTTGGGTTCGCCTCGAACCCAGGAGTATCCCTCTTAGGACCCAAGAGGAGCTCTGAGATGATATGTACATTATGTTTGTAATAATAAATGAATGAGTTATGGACCTGCTATGTTCTGTTGTACTACGCTGAGGGATGTAATATTTGCGGAATGGTACTTCGTGAATGTTATATCAACGACCGGCATACTACAACATGCAGTGGTATGCAGGGTCACCACACATAATGAATTTTAAGCAATTGGATAATGAGCATGTTTCCAAAGCATGGGAAATAATGAAATCTTTAGTAAAGAATTGCCCTACCCATGGACTAACTACTTGGATAATCATCCAAACCTTTTATGCAGGATTGAATTTTTCTTCACGGAACCTATTGGATTCAGCTGCTGGAGGTACTTTTATGTCCATCACCTTAGGCGCCGCAACAAAGCTTCTTGATAATATGATGATCAATTACTCTGAATGGCACACAGAAAGGGCTCCACAAGGTAACACTACAAGAAAAATTGCCATGGCCAACGAAGTTGAAGTCGCGCTGTGGTTGCTGGTGCACCATGGCCGACGATTTTTGGTCTCTCCGTTGTGCATGTCAAAACGTTTTTTTCTCGTTTTTGAGGCCACCTAGCCCGACGAAAACGGCCAAAACGTCGCGTATGGTGTCCCGGGACGTGGTGCATCTCAAAATCTCGGGTTCGCCGGCCGAGTCAACGCAAATCCGCACCGCCGAGGGATGTAGGGCCCAGATGGCAGCCTCTCTGGCATTGTTTTTTTTCTCGATCGCGCCATCTCGTTCAACGCTCTCCGATCGAGCCGTTTACGATGCAGGATCATGGGTCCCGCATGTCATCCTCTATGAACCAAAATTCTTTCTATTCTTGGATTTTTTGACCCCCTGATTTCTGGCTACTTCCTTTTTCTTTTGATCCCTTGCCGCCTTGGAAACGTTGATACCGCTGCTGCTAATTGGGACCCGCATGTCATCTTCTATGAGCAATCAACTTTCTTTTCTTGGAGTTTTTTTTGGCACCTCATATTTGGTCACTTGCCTTTTTCTTTCGATCCCCTGCCACCTCTCAAACGGTGATACCGCTGCTGCTAAATGGGACCCGCATGTCATCCTCTATGTACTATAAAACTTTCTTTTCTTGGATTTTGTTGGCACCTCATATATCGTCACTTGCCTTTTTCTTTCGATCCCCTGCCGCCTCTCAAACGGTGAGACCGCTGCTGCTAAATGGGACCCGCATGTCATCCTCTATGTACTATAAAACTTTCTTTTCTAGGATTTTTTCTGGAACCTCATATTTGGTCACTTGCCTTTTTCTTTCGATCCCGTGCAGCCTCTCAAACGGTGATACCGCTGCTGCTAAATGGGACCCGCATGTCATCCTCTATGTACAATCAAGTTTCTTTTCTTGAATTATTTTTGGCTCCTGATATTTGGTCACTTGCCTTTTTCTTTCGATCTCATGCCACGTTTGAAAAGTTGAGGAACCTACTGGCTCATGGGACCCGCATGTCATCCTCTATGTACTATAAAACATTCTTTTCTTGGATTTTTTTGGCACCTTGCTGGCGTGTAATTGACACATGTCTGTTGGGAACCCCAAGAGGAAGGTGTGATGCGTACAGCAGCAAATTTTCCCTCAGTAAGAAACCAAGGTTATCGAACCATTAGGAGTCAAGGAACACGTGAAGGTTGTTGGTGACGGATTGTAGTGCGGCGCAACACCAGGGATTCCGGCGCCAACGTGGAACCTGCACAACACAATAAAAATACTTTGCCCCAACTTAACAGTGAGGTTGTCAATCTCACCGGCTTGCTGTAAACAAAGGATTAAACGTATGGTGTGGAAAATTATGTTTGTTTGCGAAGAACAGTAAAGAACAGAGTTTGCAGTAGATTGTATTTCAGATGTAAAAGAATGGACCGGGGTCCACAGTTCACTAGTGGTGTCTCTCCGATAAGAAATAGCATGTTGGGTGAACAAATTACGGTTGGGCAATTGACAAATAGAGAGGGCATAACAATGCACATACATATCACGATGACTACTATGAGATTTAATCGGGGCATTACGACAAAGTACATAGACCGCTATCCGAGCATGCATCTATGCCTAAAAAGTCCACCTTCGAGGTTAGCATCCGCACCCCTTCCAGGTATTAAGTTGCAAACAACGGACAATTGCATTAAGTATGGTGCGTAATGTAATCAACACAAATATCCTTAGACAAAGCATTGATGTTTTATCCCTAGTGGCAACGAGACATCCACAACCTTAGAACTTTCCGTCACTGTCCCAGATTCAATGGAGGCATGAACCCACTATCGAGCATAAATACTCCTTCTTGGAGTTACAAGCATCAACTTGGCCAGAGCCTCTACTAGCAACGGAGAGCATGCAAGAACATAAACAACACATATATGATAGATTGATAATCAACTTGACATAGTTTTCCATATTCATCGGATCCCAACAAACACAACATGTAGCATTACAAATAGATGATCTTGATCATGATAGGCAGCTCACAAGATCTAACATGATAGCACAATGAGGACAAGACAACCATCTAGCTACTGCTATGGACCCATAGTCCAGGGGTGAACTACTCACACATCAATCCGGAGGCGATCATGGTGATGAAGAGTCCTCCGGGAGATGATTCCCCTCTCCGGCAGGGTGCCGGAGGCGATCTCCTGAATCCCCCGAGATGGGATTGGCGGCGGCGGCGTCTCTGGAAGGTTTTCCGTATCGTGGCTCTCGGTACAGGGGTTTTCGCGACGAAGGTTATAAGTAGGCGGAAGGGCAGCGTTGGAGGCGGCACAGGGGCCCCGCACCATAGGCCGGCGCGGGCCCCATGCTGGCCGCGCCGCCCTATGGGTACGGGCCCTCGTGGCCCCACTTCGTAACCCCTCCGGTCTTCTGGAAGCTCCGTGGAAAAATAAGACCCTGGGCGTTGATTTCGTCCAATTCCGAGAATATTTCTGAAACCAAAAACAACAGAAAACATCAACTGGCTCTTCGGCATCTCGTCAATAGGTTAGTGCCGGAAAATGCATAATAATGACATAAAGTGTGTATAAAACATGTGAGTATCATCATAAAAGTAGCATGGAACATAAGAAATTATAGATACGTTTGAGACGTATCACACCTCATATTTGGTCACTTGCCTTTTTCTTTCGATCCCCTGCCGCTTATCAAATGGTGATACCGCTGCTGCTAATTGGGACCCACATGTCAACCTCTATGTACAATCAAGTTTCTTTTCTTGAATTATTTTTGGCTCCTGATATTTGGTCACTTGCCTTTTTGTTCCGATCTCATGCCACGTTTGAAACGTTGAGGACCCTGCTGGCTCATGGGACCCGCATGTCATCCTCTATGTGCTATAAAAGTTTATTTTCTTTGATTTTTTTTCACCCTCTGATTTTTGGCTATTTCCTTTTTCTTTTGATCCCCTGCCGCCTTGGAAACGTTGAGTAAGCTGCTGACTCATGGGACCCGCATGTCATCCTCTATGTACAATCAACTTTCTTTTTCTTTTGATCTCAAGCCGCATTTGAAACGTTGAGACCGCTCGTCTGCTAATTGGGACCCGCATGTCATCCTCTATGTATAATAAAGTTTTTTTCTTGGATTATCTTTGGCTCCTGATATTTTGTCACTTGCCTTTTTCTTTCGATCTCATGCCGCATTTGAAACGTTGAGTAAGCTGCTGGCTCATGGGTCCCGCATGTCATCCTCTACGAAGAATAAAAGTTTCCTTTCTTGGATTTATTTTTGACCCCTAATTTCTGGCTATTTGCCTTTTTCTTTTGATCTCCTGCCCCCTTTGAAACGATGAGGACGCTGTTGGCAGGTCGGTCCCACATGTCATCCTCTGTGAACAATAAAAGTTTCTTTTGATGGATTTATTTTGAACCCCTAATTAATTTCGGGATATTTCCTTTTTTCCCTTTTATACCCTGCCGCCTTGGAATCGTTGAGGATGCTGCTGCCTCATGGGTCCCGCATGTCATCCTCTCAGAAAGGTAAATGTTTCTTTTCTTGGATTTTGTTTACCAAATGATTTTTGTCTAATTTTTTCTTTCGATCTCCTGCCGCCTTTAAAACGTTGAGTACGCTGCTGGCTCACGGGCCCCACATGTCAGCCTCTATGAACAATAAACGCTGAGGATGCTGCTGCCTCATGGGTCCCGCATGTCATCCTCTTAGAACGAAAATGTTTCTTTTCTTGGATTTTTTACCAACATATTTTTGGTTTATTTTTTCTTTCCATCCCCTGCCGCCTTTAAAACGTTGACGACGCTACTGGCTCATGGGTCCTGATGACCCACAAGTATAGGGGGCGTATCGTAGTATCTTCGATAAGTAAGAATGTCGATCCCAACGAGGAGCAGAAGGTGTTGACAAGCAGTTTCGATGAAGGATTCACC
>NC_061514.1:214900836-214910836 GCF_022539505.1 Lolium rigidum
CGGCCGCCCCTTTCTCTTCTGCACCGGCGAGCGCCGCGCAGACGTCGTGGACGCGACGGCTCCAGGCCGCCCGATCCAGATCCGACGGCCGCATGGCGCATGCACGGCCACGTCGGCGTGCATGGCCACGTCGGCTGGTCTAGCCCGCCACGGGCCCCAGCCTTTTTCCTTTTTCTTTTTTTTCTCCGGCCACCGGAGAGCCCCACTGGGCCGGCTCAACTGCACAGCACCCGCACGGCCCAGATCTTCCCGCCCATTTTATTTTCGGTTAAAAATCTGAATAGCAATTAAAAATGGAAATCTACCGTGTACTGTTTTGCTTATAACGTGAGTTTGGTAGATTCAAATGAGGTGATTCCAATTGCAGTAGAACCAGTATTAAAATATCTATCCAATGTCACTGACCTTGTATTTTTAGGATTTTTTTACCATTTTTTATGTATTAAACTTGATCACTGTATTCTGGTTAGTATTCTTAATTCATAAAATTGGGAAATTAATATTTTTGATTGAATCCAATTGTGTTGATCTTAGATTGTTACTGTGCATCTAGGAAAAATATCATTAGTCTCTGTTCATAGAATTTTGTCTCTGGTTATGAATGTATGTGTGTCACATGCAATGATAGGCTCAAAATTTGTTTGTTTTATTTAAACCTTTACCTCCATTTGGTTTTAAATTAAACAACCCATCTTTATTTACTGCCAAACAACTCCCCTGCATGTTTTGCATATTTTATTAAGTTACCATTTGGTTCTTATGTTGTGTATT
The DNA here is from genome assembly GCF_022539505.1 of Lolium rigidum. Classification (NCBI taxonomy): domain Eukaryota; kingdom Viridiplantae; phylum Streptophyta; class Magnoliopsida; order Poales; family Poaceae; genus Lolium; species Lolium rigidum. The sequence goes on from NC_061514.1 coordinate 214,901,608, forward strand.
GATTATGTGTACCGTTTACTTTTGCGGCGCTAGATACGAACGAGGGTGAAGTGGAAGGGGAGGATTTTGGAGAAGATCTCGAGGAAGACCAGGGACAAGCCAACCAAGGCAAGCCATCTTTTGAACTCTGATTTGGTGTCTAGTTGGATGTCATTCGTAGATATCCAAAGCACCTTGATCTCTATGTGTGTTGCTCTCTCTATATTGTCATCTATGTGTGTTTTCAAGTGGGGTACTCCCTAGTGGTGATACTCCACTAGTGTCTTGTGTTTTTGGGATGCATGGTATCATGGCCGTGCCATTCCACTTGTGTTATCTTGCATACTCAACTTGAGTATACCCCAATCCTAGAAAATAGCTTACACCACCACTCCCTTATGTAGTATGGAGGTATCAATGCCATGGTCTTAGTGTATTCTCAAAATGGATTGATTATGCCCAACACTAATAGGTTGGTTAAATTTTTTTTACACTACCCTAAAGTAGTAATCTAGCATCATAAAATCTGAGCTTAGTACAATAATTGTAGACTTGCACATGCTTACCTCGAGTAAGTGTGAGTTCTCTTTTGTCACTCAGCCAAACCCCTTGATCAGTCTATGGTCGCCAATTCGGCCATGAAGACAATTGTAGTTTCCTCTCATGAAACTTTAGGATGGGAACCCCTCAAGGGTTACCTTGTTGTAAATGTTTTGAGAAAAACCTTGAGTGAGGGAAGCTTACTCAAGCGTAAAGTTTATGAAAGCAAAGGTTTTGGTAAAGGTATTGGAAAGGTGTTGTATGGTTGATGGACATGTGGAAGTGTTGAAGGTTAAGGTTTTATGGGAAAAACGAGCACTGCGTATAAGTGTTCGCCGAACCAACTTTACTTGCGCAACCACATTACTCAAAGTGGGTACGGGCTTAGTTTGACGTCTGTTGAAATTGGCATGAGTCCCCTTCACAACTCTCTAGGGAGGGTCACGATGACCTCTAACGCCGGGTTGCGCTCTGAAGGAGGCAATACACTATAGTTGTCTATAGCCGGACGATTACTGAGGGTCTTCCGTCGTGGCGCCGGAGATACGCTCCAATAAGGAGGTATGCTGCCGGGGTGCCGGGAAGGGGTAAGCCCGCAGGGAAGGAACTCATGAAAATGGAGGCGGGCGTAGGACTATGACTGATTATCCGAACCTCGCATACTTTTGTATGTCGAATCGGGGATGATCCCGGCGGATTTGTCGGTTCTTGTGGGGAAAGTGCGCGAACTCTGCAGAGTCAAATCTATTCGAATAGCCGCGTCCGCGGTCATGGACGAGTTGAAAAGGCCAACCTTAACCTGGGCTTTGAGTTTTGTTTTGACAAAGGCTTTATAAAGAAAGTGTTGTGTTGGATGTACCGGAAGGGTACCGGAAAGGTGTGTGTCGACCATATGGAGATGGTCGCCGGAAAAGATAACAAAGTGGGGAACCTCTACTAATGTTTCATGGAAAGGAACTCTTCTTTAACAAAGATATAGAGATGTCATAGGATTTCCCTAGCATATCCATCAATTGAGATGGAAGAATGCTAACTCTTCTTTAACAAAGATATAGAGATGTCATAGGACAACAATAGTGTTCCCTTCACTTGAGATGTCGGGATGCTATGTCAACAAGAGATATTGATGCATGCTTTATCCACAAGAGAAACTACCCTTCCTCTCTTGTTTCCTTTAGTTAGCTTATGTTAGCACCCCCTTGTGATGGTTTTGCGAGTACAATTCCAAATGTACTCACGGCTTTGTCCCTGGCTATTTACTTGGCCAGACTATGAGGAGGACTATGAAGATGACGGAGGCTACCAGGACGACTATAAGACCTAGGACAATCTCCAAGTCAGCTGCCTATAGGTCTAAAGGCATGACTTGGGCCCGACGATGACGACGTGTATCCGCTGCTATGTTTGTGTGAACTTGCCCGCGGTGGCATTTGTGTAAGACTGGGTCATGTGACTCTATTGTTGTAAGGCTATTTATTCGGTACTTGTAATGGATGTTGTAATCTGGATATTCAGTTCGGTTATGTTCTCACGGCAGACTGATCATGGGGTCGTGAGAGGAATACATAACAGGGTATTTTGGACATGTAGTCTGGGGTCCCCACAGAGCGGGAGGCGAAAGAAAAAGAGGAGGCAGATGCAGCAGCTAGAGCAGAAAATGCACCACCACCACCACACCCAATGATGCATCCAGACTTCCAACAGTACATGAGAGCAATGGAAGAAGATAGGAGGAGGTACCAGGAAAGTCAAAACAAGAATATCCAAGATTTCTTTACCCAAGTCATCACCGATAGGGGTAATGAAGGCAAAGGAGTAACCTTATCAGACTTTCAAAATGCAAGACCATTACCTTTTGCATCAGCTCCAGAACCAATGAATGCAGAAGACTGGCTCATGGATACGGAACGGAAGTTGAAGACCATTGGATGCAACGATGAGGAGAAGATCCGGTATGCCACTTATCTGTTGTCAGGACCAGCAGCATCATGGTGGGAGAACCTAGTGGCAGTACACCCTCCAGAAAAGGTGTTCACCTGGGAGGAATTCAAGAAGAAGTTCCGGGATGATCATGTTCCGGAGAGCGTGGTGGAATTGAAGAAGAGAGAGTTTGATGAACTACATCAGAACACTGCACCCGTTATACAGTATGTTCGAGATTTCAACAGGTTGTCACGGTATGCACCTGAGGAAGTTGACACTGAAGAGAAAAGAAAGAAGCGATTCATGAAAGGCATGAATCCATACATGAAGATGCAACTGAGGTTGGCACGGACTGATGAATTCCAGGAACTGATTGACTCGGCAATCACTTTCGAGGATGACTACAGGAAGGTCCAAGAGGATAGGAGGAAGAGGGCTCGTATCGAGCCAAGGAAGTACCCAGTCAGTAAACCAACACCCGACCGGAGTTTCAAACCCCGATTCCGACCTACTGGTAATCAATACAACCGGGGAGGTCAGAATCAGAACCCAAAGAACCAGATCATCTATCATAATTGTGGATAGAGAGGTCATGTGCAGAAGGATTGTCAGAAGCCCAGGATCATTTGTTATGGTTGTGGGAAAGAGGGACACATCAAGCCAGAGTGTCCAAACAAGGCGTCATGGAGTGGACAAAGCTCAGGAGGACGAGGTGGAAGCAACAACAACAACAACAACAACAACAACAACAACAACAACAACCGCATCTACAATAACAACAAGAAGAAGGGCAAGCCGTATGGAAAGCTGAATTGCACAACTTTGGAGCAAGCGGGAGAGTCGGATCAAGCAGTCTTAGGTACGCTCAACATTCTTACTCATCCTGGCAAAGTATTATTTGATACTGGAGCAACCACATCATTTCTTGCACGAGAATTTGTGGAAAAATTCGGGCTTAGATGTTCTAAGTTAGAAACCCCTATAACCGTCCTATCTGCGGGGGGAACGATTTTAGTAACCCATGTGAAAGAAGCACAGGTCATCACCATATGTGACTGTGTGTATTTCGCGGACCTATTCATCATTCCCATGAAGGACATATCAGTCATCCTAGGAATGGACTGGTTGATGGAGAATGGAGCAGTGATCAATTGTGGAGATAAAACAATATCCCTTCGAAATTCTATTGGAGGTCAAATAGTTTTCCAAGGAGACAAATACATTCAGTTGGAGATAGGATTGGAGCTCAACAGTCTGAAGGAGGTGAGGATTGAAGATATACATGTAGTAAATGAGTTTCCAGATGTATTTCCCAAGGAACTACCGGGAATGCCACCCGATAGAGAGATAGAGTTTACAATAGATCTGATTCCAGGCACATCACCAATAGCTCAACCACCATATAAGATGGGACCAAAGGAGTTAGTAGAACTGAAAGCTCAGATAGATGAATTGGAACAGAAGGGATTTATCCAAGAAAGTGTGTCACCATGGGGTACACCAGTTATTTTTGTGGATAAAAGAGATGGAGGTAAGAGAATGTGTGGAGATTACAGGAATCTTAACAATGTAACCATCAAGAACAAGTACCCTTTACCTAGGATCCAAGATCTTTTTGATCAAGTTCAAGGAGCTGGAGTCTTCTCGAAGATAGATTTAAGGTCAGGATACCATCAAATCAAGATCAAGAAGGAACATGTGCCAAAAACAGCGTTTGTATCAAGGTATGGACACCATGAATACTTGGTTGTACCATTTGGACTCACAAATGCACCAGCTATTTTCATGAATTTGATGAACAAGATATTCATGAAGTATTTGGACAAGTTCGTGATAGTGTTCATAGATGATATTCTAATCTATTCCAAAGATAAAGAAAAACATGCCAAGCATTTGAAGATAGTTTTGCAAATACTGAGAGAACATCAGCTATATGCAAAGTTCAGTAAGTACAAATTTTGGTTAGATAGTGTTGAATTTCTTGGACATGTCATAACCAAAGAAGGAATAGCGGTGAATCCAAGCAAGGTTCAGTCAGTATTGGAGTGGAAGTCACCCAAAAATGCTAAGGAGATACGAGGATTTCTTGGTATGGCAGGCTATTATCGGAGGTTTATTGAAGGATTTTCGAAGATTGCAGGACCAATGACCAAGTTACTCAAGAAAAAAACCCCATTTGTGTGGACTGATGAATGTGAAGCAAGTTTTCAAAAACTCAAGGAGAAGTTAACCACAGCACCGGTGTTAGCAGTTCCTGAACCTGGAAAGGATTACACGGTGTATTGTGATGCTTCCAAGAATGGACTTGGATGTGTTCTAATGCAAGATCGGAAAGTAATAGCTTATGGATCAAGACAATTAAAACCACATGAACATAAATACCCAGTACATGATCTAGAGTTGGCGGCAGTTGTTTATGCTCTGAAGAGTTGGAGACAATTTCTGTATGGATCCAAATGTGAGTTATACAAAGATCATAAGAGTTTGAAATATTTCTTCACTCAGAAGGAATTAAACATGAGACAGAAAAGATGGTTAGAGTTGATTAAAGATTATGAACTTACAATCAACTATACACCAGGCAAGGCCAATGTAGTAGCAGATGCCTTGAGTAGAAAGAGTACCGAAAATCAACCTACGGAATGGGAAATTCCAAAGGAACTTCGGAAAGAGCTAGAAGAAGCCAAGATTTTGTTTATTCAAGGTGATACAGTGGGAAGTATAGAAACCATGAGGATCATGGATGAAATGTATTCAGACTTGAAGTATGAGATCATTCGAAAGCAAGCGGATGATCCATTCATCCAAGAAGAAAGTAAAAGGATTGGAGAAGGTAAACCATCGGAATTCAATCTCGGAGAGTTTGATTCTCTATATTTTCAGAAGAGAATGTGTGTACCGGATGATCCAGAAGTGAAGTCAATCATATTAAAGGAAGCACATGAAACCCCTTATTCAATACATCCGGGAAGTACTAAAATGTATATGGATTTGAAGGAAATGTTCTGGTGGAACAACATGAAACGAGAGATAGCTCAATATGTCTCAGAATGCCATACATGTCAGCGAGTGAAAGCAGAACATCAGAGTCCTGCTGGATTACTTAAACCACTAGAGATACCAGAATGGAAATGGGATGAAATAGGAATGGATTTTGTTACTAGTCTACCAATGACTAGTAAAAGGAAGGATATGCTATGGGTAATAGTGGATAGACTTACCAAGAGTGCTCATTTCATAGCCGTAAATCAAAAGGATACTTCGGAAAAGCTTGTGGATATATATGTCAAAGAAATAGTCAGTAAGCATGGAGTACCAAAGAAGATAGTCTCAGATCGAGGTTCAATTTTCACATCAGCATTTTGGAAACAACTCCAAGAAGCTTTGGGATCCAAGTTGGATTTCAGTACAGCATATCATCCACAAACCGGAGGACAAACCGAAAGAACCAATAAAATACTGGAAGACATGCTTAGAGCTTGTGCTCTAAACTTTGGAGGATCATGGAAGGACCATACCATTAGCTGAATTCTCATACAATAATAGCTATCAGAGTAGCATACAAATGGCACCGTATGAAGCATTGTACGGGAGGAAATGTAGATCTCCAATCTGTTGGTTTGAAACCGGAGAGAACAAGGAGTTTACACCGGAATACATCAAGGAGAGACAAGAAGTCATCGAGGTGATCCGGGATAAACTCAACATAGCTCAAAGTCGACAAAAGAGTTATGCCGACCAAAGGAGAAGAGTTTGGGAGCCAAAAGTAGGAGACATGGTATATTTGAAAGTTAGCCCAATGAAAGGACTCAAGAGGTTCGGAGTAAAAGGAAAGTTAAGTCCTCGATATATAGGACCATTCAAGATACTCAGTCAGAACCGAGGAACAGCTTTTGAATTAGAATTACCCAAGCAACTAAGTTTGATTCACAATGTATTTCATGTATCCCAACTCAGAAAGTGTTTAAAGGCACCAGATGATCCCATCACACATGAAGAAATAGAGTTACAATCAGACCTAACTTATGTGGAGAAGCCTGAAAAGATTTTGGAAGTACAGTGGAAGAAGTTAAGGAATAGGGCGATCAAATATTGCAAGATTCAATGGAAACATCACCCTGAACGAGAAGCAACATGGGAGACGGAAGCGGAGCTCAGGAAGTCTTACCCCGAGCTATTAAGGTACCAATCTTAACTTCGGGACGAAGTTTCTCTTAAGGGGGAGAGGCTGTAATAACCCAGAACATAGGATCAACGAAGGGTAGATTTAGAAATGGGATGTGCACTTCATCGCAAAACGAGAGAAATTTTCGCGCTTTGTTGCAACTAAACCTAAGAGGGATCGAGGTTCTCTCTCACATGCAATTAGTGTTAGGCAATGTGAGTTAGGGAATTTTGACATGATATCTTTTGTATCTTGTTGATTTGGGAGTTGATTTCATTTGACAAGTAATATTCAATTGAGAATTCAATAATAAACAATAAGTAATATTGAATATGAAAAAAGGAATTCAAAGTTTAAATACAATTCATGAATTCAAATGAATTTGAATTCTAACTTGAATTATGAATATGACAATTACTTAGAAATAGAAATATTACAAAGACCAACAAGCTCATAAGCAAAACTTGAGCTTTACTAATCACACACACATTTTACAATGTCTTTACAATATTCTTATTACAAGAATTTAATGGAAAATAAACAGAAATAAAAAGAAGATTACATCATTTGATCCTAAACTAAAATCCTAGACTAATGACTTGGAAGAATTCTTCTGTGGTCATATTCATCTTCAAAACCTGCAAAATAAAGCAACAGTACTAACCAGAGTGTTAGTAAATCACATAGATTCAGTTTGGTCAGTTAACCAAGTGTCATTGACACTTGTGTTTGTCCAAATACTTGGAGAGTAGAAGGATAAGAGCATCAGCAGACCAAAACAGAGCACACCAGGGCTCAAGTTTCACCACAACACATGTAGGTGCTGTGCAGCAACAACACAACACACATAGATGAGTCACTAGACAGGCCAGGGTAAGGTGTCAAGGTCAGAGAAGAACCACAGCAGTAATAAATAGGATAGAAACCCTAGAATTGATGCACAGTCGACCAGAGCATCATTCAGCAAGCCACAACCAAGAACATCCAGTGTTCTTCACTGTTCTTGCTCAAGAACATCACAAACCATCACATAAACTAACCAAACACCAGAAATCATGGTGACTTAAGGAGGAGACCATCCAGAAGTCTACATCAACAAAACATTTCTTTCTAGGCGCTGGAACAAGGTATACCTAGTTCCTGGAATGGATTCAATGGATCCAATCCATTATTCATGCAAGACACATGTCATGGGTTTGAGCAGATGCTCAAGGGAAGATCATCACTTGGTTTTCACCAAGGATCAACGCAGAAGAGGAACCCACTAAAACTAGAACCACCCAGATACAATCTTGTGCATATAGACTAGCACACATGCACAGATATGCACACCAGCAAGAACACATGCACATATAGCACCAATAGATGGAATACTAGAAATAGGAGTTACCAAGGACTACACAGTAAGACCCTAAGCAAGTAACCATCAGGAAAATCCTAGATTTCTTCAGAGGCAAGCATATTGGCATTCATAATAATTATGATCCCCAAATATGCAAGCAAAGATGAGTAGCCAACAAATCTAGTCAATTGTGTGAGCAACCAGTCAGTAGCAAGGGTACTGAGGTCACAACAAACACAAAACCATCCAAAGTAAAGCCAAACAATTAAATCATCACTATCCAGTAATGGATTCAGACTCCATTTGTTGCCCAATTAATCATGGAATTCATCAACAAAAAATTCATCCAGGCATGAATACAAAATTAATCCATGCACAAGTATATAGTAGCATCACTGAAAGGCAGCAACACACCCACAGTAGCATAAGCATGCTTGAGTAGCAGCATCAGTAAGTAAACCATCCATTTAGCCAAAGAATCCATCAGTAACCAGCCACTGACATTTAATTGATCAAATGGATCAATTAGATCAAGTCAAGCAACACAGAGAGTCTAGCCACCAGGATTTACTTATCCAATTGATCATTGGATCATACAGTAGGCACAGAAGCACCTCACAGGCATCACAAGTGTCACAGTAATACATAGCAAAATACCTAGACAAGCAAGCAAAGCATACCAGTAAGCCTAGGTAGCATGATATAGCATTTTGAGCACGGGATAGCAAGGCATAGAATGGCAGAAGCATTGAGAGAGCAACAATGACCATGAACAGCAAGAAGTACATACTTGGCCAGTAACCAGAGCTTGCTGTATTGGTCAGGGCTTGCAGTAAGGGGGCGTAGGATGAATAGGCAGCAGCAGCAAGGCCTGTATGATCATAGGATCATCAGGATGCCTGGAAGACAGAGGAGGAAGAAGCATAGTAGCCTGGGAGGCGCACAGACATGGTGAGAAGGAGGAGGAGCAGGAGAGCTTACCAGCGCCTGGAAGCAGAAGCCACGGCATGGCGAGGCAGTGCCCGCGCGGCCGTAGCAGCTGCGAGTCCAGGGTAGGCGCCGGCGTTACGCCGACGAGCACACGCACAACACAACACCCAGGGGAACGACGGCACAGGTGCTACCAAGGCAGCACCCGCGCCAGGTCAGTCCCAGGCACACGTTCGCGTCAACGGCGAGGACCCCAGCTCGTCGGAGATCACAAATCGTCGGAGGCGATTCTCCGCGAGATCCAGAAGGGTGGCGATCTGACAGAGGAAGAGGAGATCGGCGAAACCGTG
>NC_061514.1:214915836-214954410 GCF_022539505.1 Lolium rigidum
CGAGTGCGCACACACATTATTAGAGGCACCCACGCCTCTTTGCGCATAAAGTGCATACGTATATATGTGTGTTTATTGGCCACCAACGATATATAGATGATCGAGAGAGAGAAAGATTGAAATCCCCAAGAATATGTTCAAATATATATTAAAATATATGCATGAATGTATGGTAGGCCATGCATGCACACTAATTATATATATTATGAGGCAACTTAATCAAATGTGTTTTCATTCGAGAGAACTTGTCAAAATTTAAGTTAAATAATGTATCATCGATAATTATATAATTAATTAATGAATCTTAGGGAGATGTTATTCAACATGATCGATATAGGCCATGTATATATTAATTGGTGTTAATCTACGGTTTGCTAGCTAGCTTCTATATATAGAGCATGTTTTTACTAGATCGGGTTATATAGGTAGTATAGTTTAGGGTTATGTGTTTTAATTAAGTAGGGTTTGATTAGCTAGGGTTAGTTATATATATGGTTTAGGGTAAATGCATGGCACATTTAATTTAATAAGAGGACCGTGAGGCACACCTGGCCTGCTTTTGATGCACAATTAAGTGTTGTTGGCCTATATATAGGGTTTAATTAGGGTTTCGGTTTAGGGTTAGCTAGGGTTTAGGGTTAGGGTTAGGGTTAGGGTTAGGGTTTAGGGTTTAGGGTTTAGGGTGTTTAGGGTTTAAGGTTTAGGGATTAGGGATTAGGGTTTTAGGGTTTAAGGTTTAGGGATCATCGATCGAGTGCGCACACACATTATTAGAGGCACCCACGCCTTTGCGCATAAAGTGCATGCGTATATATATGTGTGTTTTTTTGGCCACCAACGATATATAGATCGAGAGAGAGAGAGCGAGAGAGATTGAAATCCCCAAGAATATGTTCAGATATATATTAAAATATATGCATGAATGCATGGTAGGCCAGGCATGCATGCACACTAATTATATATATATATATATATATATATATATATATATATATATATATATATTGTGAGGCAACTTAATCATATGTACATGTTTTCATTCGAGAACTTGTCAAAATTCAAGTTAATTAATTTATCAGCGCTAATTAGTTGGTCGCCTGCTTGATGCGCAATTAAGTGTCGTTGGCTAGCTATATATAGGGTTTAATTACGATTTAGGGTTTAGGGTTAGCTAGGGTCTGAACCTTCGGATATTTTCTTGTAGAGGCATTTGGCAAACTTTCAAAATGACTTTATGTTTAAAGAGAAAACCAAAATCGAATAGTTTGAAACCCACTTCACAAGGTTAAGAAAACAATTCTAATTTTTTTTGTTTCTTCTAAAATCTAAATAAGATATAGAATATGAATTATATTTTCTCCTTTGAATCAAGTCCTCAAAAGTTTCTTTTCATTCATAATTTTCAACAAAGTCAAGCAATTCAATCAACTTAAATTATTAATTTTTACATTCCAAAATTTGGAAATTTTGTGATGTTACAGACTACCACCCTTAAAATGAATCTCGTCATCGAGATTCGAGAAAGGCTAGAAAGAAAGATGGGTTTGCGATATGTTGGGGATGGCTACCACCCTTAAAGAAACTTTTGTAGGTAGTCTTAGGCATAGGGTTTAGGTTAAGACTATCTTGGGTATGACTTAGCACATCCTAGGATATGACTTTACAACAGGTCATCTTTTGAAAACGTTTATGATTTCTGAGTTAATCCAATATGTGGTTGTTTATTCACATATAGTGAATAACATATCTCTCAAAAGTGATTTGAGTAGGCTTTTCCTCATGGTTGGGCTTCTAATCTATATGGGATGGTGGTTGCACTAATTTTAACACTAAGGGGTCACTCTTCGGGTCAATCAGGAGAGCAAAATGAGAGGACTTCACGACATCCTTCATCCTCTTACTTGTTAGTGTCATCGACAGTCTTCCACTATCTTGATCTTGTAGTTGGATGTTCATTCTCATTGTAGTCCTACGCTTGGCAGTACTTGCCTACTATAAGGGTATAATATTTATCCATCCTATGGTTCAGGCTTATCAGCGACATCTCTTTTGTAGGTATGTCTCTCTGGATTCGTACAGTCAACTTACGAAAGCGAATAATAAGAGTAGTAGGAATGGTGATCAATCCATCTTGCACCCAGATCATTACTCCGTATTTGATTGATGGAATCTCGTAATCTAACACTTGGTCAACCTTACAAGTTTGATAAAATTTCCATGGAGAATTGTATCTATGTTTCAATCCCTATTACCGAATTGTTTTGAAAACATTCTATCGATTCCTTAACTAGGGTTTTGCGTATTCTCACATTCTAGGCTTCTTCACTTGATAGGGAACATCACGGCTGGACTTGCAATGTTGTTCTCTCCATGGCGACTTGTTGATAAAACACTTGATTGTTCTGAGTTTAGATGAGAATAGATAGAAAGGTTCGAAAGAAGGTTCCTACCCAAACACAATATATTAAGGAAAATCATCTTACAAACAACATCTAACAAGCATTCATAACATCAAGTATATCAGTTCAAACACAAACAAAATCTAGTATGGTCATACCACAAGTTAGTATGATCATAACGTTACTGAAATATCGTTGGTCTAATAAGTGGTGGTCTATTCTATTTCTACACTCAATGCTTCAACCTCTTCTACTGTTATGGTGTATCTTTCGAGTTGTCAAGTATGCAACGAAGTCTTCTCTAAGTTCTTCATTGGCCTTCCTTGAAGTTGCACCATGCTGAGTCGAATAATAACATATGAAGCACCGGTCTTCACACTTAAGGGACATGGTCATCGGACATGGTCATCATCAGTCCTTGCTTGATGGATTTCAAGAATTAGGCCATCTAAGGTAAGAGGAAATTCTTTCGAAGGTGAAATAGATGAGAATACAAGAAGTTCAAAATGCAAAATCTTTTTTTAATAAAAACTGGATTAGATAGATTTTTCATCCTATGGACTTTCTATTTCTAATCAAAACCTAGGGTCACGAACCTACAATCAACACAATGCTCTAATACCATCTGAAGCGATTCGACCCGGTACGTGTTGAATCTCTGTGCTTAATAGTGCTAGTCCCTGGATCAATCGCTAGCACACACAGTTTAAGATGTAATACAAAGAAACAAAGGTCTTTATTACATCACATGATCCAGTAAATTACAAAGTAAACATTACAAATTGCATAGCCCGTAGCCAACATTATATCAGACGTTACAACGAAACATATCAGCATGGAGTCCTTCGTCTTCATGTGCCACAGGCGAGCATGTCGAGTATAGACTCGTAACCCTAACCATCGAACCTCACTCGTTCATCGGAATATCTGCAACATAAAACGTTGTGGCCACGCAGGGTCAATACATTTGGAATTGTATTGGCAAATGTCACTTTTGGTGGATATATAAATGGCGCCTAACAACTACGTGCTCATTTGGCAAGTGGAGTTTCGGCTCTTTTGCGGAAAGCGATAGTTTCCCTATCTTTTATAAACAGTTTTATTCTTTAAAAATCATCGTCTAGGAACATATTAGGATAACCCATGCCGTCGCAAGACAATTAGCTTCATATGCTCCTAAACATCTACGGACATGCTAGCATAGGCCCATGTAAACACAAGACAACCTAGCTTTGCATGCTCCTAAACCCATTGTTTGTTCCATGAAGTTTTATTAAGAAATTGGAATGATGAGATCCTCCAAACAGTTCCAGACTCTAGTTGCTCATAATATCCATAACCGGGGACACGGCTAAGTACTTAGTTTGACACTCTCGAGGGGATGTACACTTTGCCCACATGACCTAGCCAGCCCCTTTTACCATGATGCTCAATTTGCTCAAATGATCGGGTGAAAACTAGGACGAGACCTTTCAGAAGTAATACCCCAGACCACCTGACGGACCCGCTCCCACCTACACACACTACATCATCATGTCACGTCGGGTCGGGTTCTTACAACCTAATAGTCAAGACAGAGCCCATATGACATGTGGTTGTACTGGAAGCTACTAAAACAGAAACCTGTCAAATCTCTTTGATTCTAGGTGGCCATCCACAAGTGTGATACACACGACCGCCATAGACATGACTCCGTTGTAACCACTCAACATAAACCAAGCAAACCACTTCCACCCAGATGATTCATTATCTTAGGTTGTTTTATTACATAAAATCATACTTTCACAATACCACATACCACATCATGAGATCCCAACCACGCATCTACAATAGCAATGCTAAGCATACTACAATACGGTAGCGACAAAGAACAAGTGTTGAACATGTGGTTGTTCTAATAGCTAGGTGATCATAGCATAACAATATATATTTAAAACAATCCTACACATGAATAGCTACTGAAAATAACTATAAAGTGCATAGAAAAATAGTAGGACAAGACGGTGTGTGACACTTGCCTTCGGTGTTGTTCAGATAATCGTTGTAGTCACACTCGTTGCACTCCGTACAATCTATACGATAAAAACAATACACCACACATGAACAGACAATCAAGAACCAAATAACACACAACAATCACAAACAAGATAATTTAGTATTATCATTCCATTTGTTATTTTTCATGTTCGTCTCTTGGTTCGATATGCAAAAGGAATCAATCATATGTAGTTTAAGATCCACAAGGTATATATTCATGAATTAAAAATTGAAGTTCAATGTACATGATTTGAATTGTGTGAACATAGAATGAGTGGTTCCAATGGATATTGATGAGTAATATAAGGGCATTAGGATATGAATGGATCAAACATGATCTTTGGACTTTGTGATATGGCTTATAGAAGGATATTACTTTAGAGATGAAGCAATGTGAAGTGAATGTATTCAACTAAACTAAACAGAAATTCTACTGGGTAGAGAGTTTTAATATGATTCATTTGCATAAGGAATCATTTTAAAATAATTTATAGAATTTAAGTTATGTTGAAACTACTCAAGTCCTCATATTAAGACTTGAATACTTGCAAATAGTTTTATAAGTTTTAGGCACTGATGTTAATGGACATGGGACATCAATAAGTTACATTTGCAAGAGGAATCATTTGATTTAAATTTATAGAATTTGAACCATGCAGAAAATACTCAAACTTACATATTTAAATTTGAATGTTCGACAACAATTCAAAAGTCAAATTTTACTGCACCACTGTGTTCTCCTCATTTTTGTGAGCTCAACGACATATTATTTGTTAGAATCCGAGTTTCCAAACATTAGTTATAAATTTTACAGGATTAAACATGTCACGGTTAAATTTTAATGTTGTACGAAAAGTTATCCGGAAAAAATTATCGGATAGAAAAACTCTCTACAGGAAAGTCGTAGATAATTTAATTATAAACTCAACCCAAGAAGAATCGTTGAGAACCGATCTCTAAATTAAGAGATATGAAATATACAAAAAAAAATATATGTAGATAAGCTAGCACAAAACGCACCGATCCATCGATCGGAAACGTGTAAGTTGGTTGCATCCTGATACTTTGATCTATTTTTAGTTGTTGGGTCACAATCTGACCGTAAAGAGTGGAAGGTAGGAGCAGCTCACTGTGGGAAGTAGTCCCAATCTCGGAGGATAAACACGGCTCGCGGCGGTCTCGGTCGAAGATGTCGGCGACGCTGCGAGTGGTCCAGCTGCCAGTACAAGTAGGGAACGGCATGCAGAGCGTCACGGCAAGGTCGTCTGCGTAGTTGTAGCATCCTGGCACGGTCTCCTGCGGCGGCGAAAGGCCAATGGAGGCGTTCCCGATAACGGCGAACTTGAAATCAACCGAGTCGTCGATTTGTTGCGCGATAAAACAAACCAGGAGGTTCAGATGATGTGCAAGTTCAGAATAAAAAGGTTGGATCAAATATTGATCGGCGGGGCTTACGAATTTTCGTCGGAATTGACGGAATACTGCAGCGGTAGGCGGGGCTCCGGCGGCAAAATTGGGCGGCCTGGCGGCACCAAAATTAGGGTTTCAGAGGGGCACAAACAGAGGAGATATGTGGGTATTTATAGGGATTTTATGCGTGGAAAAGGGGCACAAATTCGTTGCGATTTTCGTGGATTTTGGTTCACTATCGTTTCCGTATGCGAGATGGAATCCGGCCAGAGGTTGAAGATGCTTGGTGGGTCCCACTGTTAGCAGAAAAAAAAAAAGGAGATAAGGAGTGGAGCTGCTATTGCGTGGCCGGTCGGCCGCTCGGCTTTGCGCGTACGCGCGTGCGTGGTTCCGGCTTGGCCGGCCGGACGCTCTTTCCTTTCTTTTCTAGCTAGTTTCTGATTTGTATTTTACATTTTCTAGTTTCAGTTTGGAAACTGCTGGGCGTCCCCGGGGGATCTGATTCCCCAGCCCCCGGGTCCACAGCCGTCGGATCAACCATTTTGACGGTTAGATTTGCATGTAGCAAAAAAACATCTCCGGCAGCAAAAAATCACCCCCGGCAGCAAATGACTGAAGCAAAAAACGGTTCGTTCAGAAAAGAAAATAAAAAGGTTGGGCTCGCCGGAGACCTCGCCGGAGAGCGTGTAGCAAAAAAAATATGCTATTGTAGCAAAAATGGATATCGTCGGAGAAATCGACGGGGAACTCGCCGGAGAACTCGCCGGAAACCTCGCTAGAGACCCAGTAGCAAACATATTTTGCAATAGTAGCAAACTTGTAAAAATGTTGTAGCAAAAAATTATTCATATGTTGCAAATCCTCGGAGACAACAACGAAGACCTGCCTGTAGCCGGTATTACCGTCGTCCAAGGTTGAAGTAACTCCATCTGACCAAAAGGCATCAACTCCTGGAACCGCCGGTAGCAAAGCTGTCCTCCGCCGGTAGCAAAAGGCTGGCCTCCGCCGGTAGCAATGCCGGAGGTCTAAGTTAGCAAAACTGGCATCCGCCGGTAGCAACATAGAAGATCTAAGACAGCAAACTCCCCCGAGAAGCGCGGTGCCGGCGCATGGAGGTGCTTGGCTTGTACCACCAGCAGCACCTCCGCCTGAGATTGCCGTAGCTGCATGTGGTTCGCCCACCAGGGACATGGCGGTCACGCGCGGCGGGAGCCCACCAAGGACGCGGCGTCAAACGCGCCGCAGGACCTCCATGACGCACGCAAGAGCTCCATGGCGCAAGCATCGAGCTGCTGGGATGCGGCGGCGCACGGCTCGGGAGGCGGCGCCGGCGAGCGGCTGGGAGGCGGCCGCGCGTGCCTCAGGAGGCGGCGCCGGCGAGCGGCTGGGAGGCGGCAGCGCGTGCCTCGGGAGGCGACGCCGGCGAGCGGCCGGTGGAGGTGGTGGCCGCCTCCACGCCGTGACCCCGTCCTCGCTGCGAAGCACCCGCCGGCGCTGGGTCCCATCCCCGCGGCCAAGCAACCACCCGCGCGGGTAGATGATAACGATGGGGATGAGGAGCGTGGGACCCACCACGTGGAGCACTCTTTTCACCAGACACGGGGACACGCGTCATGCTGTCAAGGCGGAGGACGGGACGAGTCTGATCCCCCGGGGGAATCAGATCATTTTCCTTTCAATTTTAGGTGTCTAAATTTTAGAGAAACGAAACATAAAGATTTTGTAAAGATTAATGTACAGTATGTGAACAATATGGAACACTATTTCAGTCCAAACAAGCACACAGTATATACAATTTGTGCATTTAGCCTAATAGACTATTAGCAAAATCTAGAAATATAATTTTTATTTTATAAAATCAAAAAATTAAAATATTTCCCGAAAATTGAAACCTTTGGCAGATTTTATTTCAACATAGATTTGGATATTGAAGTGGAAACGACTCAATTAACTTTATAAAACTAATTTTGGTCAAAGACCAAATTACAAAAATGTTATTATGCATATAATGACTTATATGGCTATTGAGAAAAAGTAAAAATAGGCTTTGAGTTCTTTTGGGTAAAACAAGTTTGTCAACATTTTGAAAACTAAACCTTCGGATATTTTCTTGTAGAGCCATTTGGCAAACTTTCAAAATGACTTTATGTTTAAAGAGAAAACCAAAATCGAATAGTTTGAAACCCACTTCACAAGGTTAAGAAAACTATTCTAATTTTTTTTTGTTTCTTCTAAAATCCAAATAAGATATAGAATATGAATTATATTTTCTCCTTTGAATCAAGTCCTCAAAAGTTTCTTTTCATTCATAATTTTCAACAAAGTCAAGCAATTCAATCAACTTAAATTATTAATTTTTACATTCCAAAATTTGGAAATTTTGTGATGTTACAGACTACCACCCTTAAAATGAATCTCGTCCTCGAGATTCGAGAAAGGCTAGAAAGAAAGATGGGTTTGCGATATGTTGGGGATGGCTACCACCCTTAAAGAAACTTTTGTAGGTAGTCTTAGGCATAGGGTTTAGGTTAAGACTATCTTGGGTATGACTTAGCACATCCTAGGATATGACTTTACAACAGGTCATCTTTTGAAAACATTTATGATTTCTGAGTTAATCCAATAGGTGGTTGTTTATTCACATATAGTGAATAACATATCTCTTAAAAGTGATTTGAGTAGGCTTTTCCTCATGGTTGGGCTTCTAATCTATATGGGATGGTGGTTGCACTAATTTTAACACTAAGGGGTCACTCTTCGGGTCAATCAGGAGAACAAAATGAGAGGACTTCACGACATCCTTCATCCTCTTACTTGTTAGTGTCATTGACAGTCTTCCACTATCTTCATCTTGTAGTTGGATGTTCATTCTCATTGTAATCCTACGCTTGGCAGTACTTGCCTACTATAAGGGTATAATATTTATCCATCCTATTGTTCAGGCTTATCAGCGACATCTCTTTTGTAGGTATGTCTCTTTGGATTCGTACAGTCAACATTACGAAAGCGAATAATAAGAGTAGTAGGAATGGTGATCAATCCATCTTGCACCTAGATCATTACTCCGTATTTGATTGATGGAATCTCGTAATCTAACACTTGGTCAACCTGACAAGTTTGATAAAATTTCCATGGAGAATTGTATCAATGTTTCAATCCCTGTTACCGAATTGTTTTGAAAACATTCTATCGATTCCTTAACTAGGGTTTTGCGTATTCTCACATTCTAGGCTTCTTCACTTGATAGGGAACATCACGGCTGGACTTGCAATGTTGTTCTCTCCATGGCGACTTGTTGATAAAACACTTGATTGTTCTGAGTTTAGATGAGAACAGATAGAAAGGTTCGAAAGAAGGTTCCTACCCAAACACAATATATTAAGGCAAATCATCTTACAAACAACATCTAACAAGCATTCATAACATCAAGTATATCAGTTCAAACACAAACAAAATCTAGTATGGTCATACCACAAGTTAGTATGATCATAACATTACTGGAATATCGTTGGTCTAATAAGTGGTGGTCTATTCTATTTCTACACTCAATGCTTCAACCTCTTCTACTGTTATGGTGTATCTTTCGAGTTATCAAGTATGCATTGAAGTCTTCTCCAAGTTCTTCATTGGCCTTCCTTGAAGTTGCACCATGCTGAGTCGAATAATAACATATGAAGCATCGGTCTTCACACTTAAGGGACATGGTCATCGGACATGGTCATCATCAGTCCTTGCTTGATGGATTTCAAGAATTAGGCCATCTAAGGTAAGAGGAAATTCTTTCGAAGGTGAAATAGATGAGAATACAAGAAGTTCAAAATGCAAAATCTTTTTTTAATAAAAACTGGATTAGATAGATTTTTCATCCTATGGACTTTCTATTTCTAATCAAAACCTAGGGTCACGAACCTACAGTCAACACAATGCTCTGATACCATCTGAAGCGATTCGACCCGGTACGTGTTGAATCTCTGTGCTTAATAGTGCTAGTCCCTGGATCAATCGCTAGCACACACAGTTTAAGATGTAATACCAAGAAACAAAGGTCTTTATTACATCGCATGATCCGGTAAATTACAAAGTAAACATTACAAATTGCATAGCCCGAAGCCAACATTATATCAGAGGTTACAACGAAACATATCAGCATGGAGTCCTTCGTCTTCATGTGCCACAGGCGAGCATGTCGAGTATAGACTCGTAACCCTAACCATCGAACCTCACTCGTTCATCGGAATATCTGCAACATAAAACGTTGCAGCCACGCAGGGTCAATACATTTGGAATTGTATTGGAAAATGTCACTTTTGGTGGATATATAAATGGCGCCTAACAACTACGTGCTCATTTGGCAAGTGGAGTTTCGGCTCTTTTGCAGAAAGCGATAGTTTCCCTATCTTTTATAAATAGTTTTATTCTTTAAAAATCATCGTCTAGGAACATATTAGCATAACCCATGCCGTCGCAAGACAATTAGCTTCATATGCTCCTAAACATCTATGAACATGCTAGCATAGGCCCATGTAAACACAAGACAACCTAGCTTTGCATGCTCCTAAACCCATTGTTTGTTCCATCAAGTTTTATTAAGAAATTGGAATGATGAGATCCTCCAAACAGTTCCAGACTCTATTTGCTCATAATGTCCATAACCGGGGACACGGCTAAGTACTTAGTTTGACACTCTCGAGGGGATGTACACTTTGCCCACATGACCTAGCCAGCCCCTTTTACCATGATGCTCAATTTGCTCAAATGGTCGGGTGAAAACTAGGACGAGACCTTTCAGAAGTAATACCCCAGACCACCTGACGGGCCCGCTCCCACCTACACACACTACATCATCATGTCACGTCGGGTCGGGTTCTTACAACCTAATAGTCAAGACAGAGCCCATATGACATGTGGTTGTACTCGGAAGCTACTAAAACAGAAACCTGTCAAATCTCTTTGATTCTGGGTGGCCATCCACAAGTGTGATACACACGACCGCCATAGACATGACTCCGTTGTAACCACTCAACATAAACCAAGCAAACCACTTCCACCCAGATGATTCATTATCTTAGGTTGTTTTAATACATAAAATCATACTTTCACAATACCACATACCACATCATGAGATCCCAACCACGCATCTACAATAGCAATGCTAAGCATACTACAATATGGTAGCGACAAAGAACAAGTGTTGAACATGTGGTTATTCTAATAGCTAGGTGATCATAGCATAGCAATATATATATATCTTTAAAACAATCCTACACATGAATAGCTACTGAAAATAACTACAAAGTGCATAGAAAAATAGTAGGACAAGACGGTGTGTGACACTTGCCTTCAATGTTGTTCAGATAATCGTTGCAGTCACACTCGTTGCACTCCGTACAATCTATACGATAAAAACAATACACCACACATGAACAGACAATCAAGAACCAAATAACACACAACAATCACAAACAAGATAATTTAGTATTATCATTCCATTTGTTATTTTTCATGTTCGTCTCTTGGTTCGATATGCAAAAGGAATCAATCATATATAGTTTAAGATCCACAAGGTATATATTCATGAATTAAAAATTGAAGTTCAATGTACATGATTTGAATTGTGTGAACATAGAATGAGTGGTTCCAATGGATATTGATGTGTAATATAAGGGCATTAGGATATGAATGGATCAAACATGATCTTTGGACTTTGTGATATGGCTTATAGAAGGATATTACTTTAGAGATGAAGCAATGTGAAGTGAATGTATTCAACTAAACTAAACAGAAATTCTACTGGGTAGAGAGTTTTAATATGATTCATTTGCATAAGGAATCATTTTAAAATAATTTATAGAATTTAAGTTATGTCGAAACTACTCAAGTCCTCATATTTAGACTTGAATACTTGCAAATAGTTTTATAAGTTTTAGGCACTGATGTTAATGGACAGGGGACATCAATAAGTTACATTTGCAAGAGGAATCATTTGATTTAAATTTATAGAATTTGAACCATGCAGAAAATACTCAAACTTACATATTTAAATTTGAATGTTCGAAAACAATTCAAAAGTCAAACTTTACTGCACCACTGTGTTCTCCTCATTTTTTTGAGTTCAACGACATATTATTTGTTAGAATCCGAGTTTCCAAACATTAGTTATGAATTTTACAGGATTAAACATGTCGCGGTTAAATTTTAATGTTGTACGAAAAATTGTCCGAAAAAAATTATCGGATGGAAAAACTCTCTACAGGAAAGTCGTAGATAATTTAATTATAAACTTAACGCAAGAAGAATCATTGAGAACCGATCTCTAAATTAAGAGATATGAAATATACAATTTTTTTATGTCGATGAGCTAGCACAAAACGCACCGATCCATCAATCGGAAACGTGTAAGTTGGTTGCATCCTGATTGGCTGATACTTCGATCTATTTTTAGTTGTTGGGTCACAATATGACCGTAAAGAGTGGAAGGTAGGAGCAGCTCACGGTGGGGAGTAGTCTCAATCTCGCAGGATAAACACGGCGCGCGGCGGTCTCGGTCGAGGATGTCGGCGACGCTGCGGGTGGTCCAGCGGCCAGTACAAGTAGGGAACGGCATGCAGAGCGTCACGGCAAGGTCGCCTGCGTAGTTGTAGCATCCTGGCACGGTCTCCTGCGGCGGCGAAAGGCGAATGGAGGCGCTCCCGATAACGGCGAACTTGAAATCAACCGAGTCGTCGATTTGTTGCGCGATAAAACAAACCAGGAGGTTCAGATGATGTGCAAGTTCAGAATAAGAAGGTTGGATCAAGTATTGGTCGGCGGGGCTTACGAATTTTCGTCGGAATTGACGGAATATTGCAGCGGTAGGCGGGGCTCCGGCGGCGAAATTGGGCGGCCTGGCCAGTGGCGGACGGAGGAAAGAATTGGAGGGGGGCACACCTCAATTTGCATAACCCCTAAAATGTGAAAAACCTTTGCATAATGAAGTAATGAACAATATACAAGACAAATTCATTGCATTGGAGTTCAACACATTTATCAAATGTGCATGATAACAATACAAATAGTTCAAAACATTACAAGGGTCTTACATGATAGAATATAGCATAATTAGAAACTTACATCATTTCATCAATCTACGGTTTCGCATTGCCATGAAAGTTTTAACAATGGTATCATCACTTACATGAATGAACACCCCTCGCTCGATAAATGTCACTAAGCAATGGTTCAAGAGGTCATCACCCATACTATTTCTCAACTTGTTTTTCACTAGAGTCATTGCGGAAAATACTCTTTCAACATTCGCCGTCGCCACCGGTAGAAGCAATATCAATTTGAGAAGCATGTAAACTAAATCATAAACAACATGCTTTTTTGTTTCAACAAGCTTAATAGAGAGCTCACCAAGATGATTGACACATTTGAATCTATCATCTTTTCTCATGTCATCAATAAAGATCTCAAGTTGGGGTTCAAGTCTTAACAAATCCATGCTTGATATGTCATTGGGGTAGAATTGAGCAAGTCTCATTACCTTTTGTGCATCATAAGAAGCAAATGAATTCACGGGATTCAAAGCCTCCATACAAATAAGCAACTCCATGTTAACCTCGTCAAACCGATTGTCAAGCTCTTGAATAACTTGATCAACAACACCAAGATACACTTCTTTTCTATAACGATCATCATTTGTTTGCTTTTCATAATACCGTTGTGATCTTCCATGAGCCACATAATTAGATTCCGGGGAAGGAACTTCAATGCCATGAGTGTTGCAAAAGAATGTCACCTTTGCAAGAAATCTTTCCCATCCAAGTGATGACCTCATATCCTTCATTTTCTCCTTTGCCAATCCAACAAGCGCCATTGCATTGAGAATATCTTGATCCTTCTTTTGCAAAGCTATAGACAAGTCATTTGTGTAGCCAAGAACAACAAGCATCAAGTTGAGATTGAAAACAAAGTCAAATGATTCAAAGGCCGCGGCAACTCCTCTTATTCTTGTCCACTCACTCTTTTGTGAAGGATCTTTTCCAATCCTTACAAGCACCTCAAGTATCACCGGGTACATATCAACAATGTGTAGAATGGTCTTGTAATGAGAGCCCCATCGAGTATCACCGGGTCTAGATAAACCCATCTCTTGGTTGACTCCACTTCCACTTTCAATTTCACCCATCTCAAGTGCTTGTAAAACTTGTTGAGCTCTAACATCTTGAAGCATGTCATGATGCTTGCAAGAAACTCCAATGATATTGAACAAATAAGAAACATCATCAAAGAACCACACACATGCTTCATTATCCTTTGCCACGGCAATAAGAACCAATTGAAGTTGGTGTGTGATACGTCTCAAACGTATCTATAATTTCTTATGTTCCATGCTAGTTTTATGACAATACTCACATGTTTTATATACACTTTATATCATTTTGATGCATTTTCCGGCACTAACCTATTAACAAGATGTCGAAGCGCCAGTTCCTGTTTTCTGCTGTTTTTGGTTTCAGAAATCCTACACAGGAAATATTCTCGGAATTGGACGAAACAAAAGCCCACGGTCCTATTTTCCACGGAGCCTTCCAGAAGTCCGAAGAGGAGACGAAGAGGGGCGACGAGGCGGCCACACCCTAGGGGGGCGCGGCCCCACCCCTGGCCGCGCTGTCGTTGCCTAATCGACGGTGCCTCGGAGGAGGGATCCTCACGAGGGGGAGAAGAAATAGGGGCCATAAGGCGGAGTGCACACGAGACGGTGGTACACGATTTACCCAGCTTCAGAACACCTGCACGATGACAGGGCCTACTGCTGCTTGTCTGGAATTATCTGGGCGCTTTCGCGTTGTTACAATGAGTTGTGGTTGTGCCTCTAGGGCTCCCGGGATCCGGCTTATAAAGGCGCACGGATCGAGGGTTTACATGGAGAGTCCTAGCCGGATTACAGGTTGCCTAACTACGGTACAATGTCTTGCCGTGTACGTCAAGGATCCGCCTTCCCTTATACGTCGTACTGGATCCGGGTTCCATATGGGCCTCCATGGATCCGACTTCCTCCGAAGGTCGGTTGGGATCCGGCTTCCCTCTCCTGGGCTGGACTTCACCCTTCAGGATCAACAACAACTGGGCCGCCCGATGGGCCACATGCCACACCACCATCTATGGGCCACCCGGGCTTGCCAGATCTAGGCACTGTCGATGGTACACCCATGAAGTATACCCACGACAGTACCCCCAGAGTTCTCCGAGTTTCACCTCCTGTTTCCGCCTTGCTAACGCTTCATGAGTTCCGGCAATTTCGGTAACGCGGAGAAACTTGAAGAACTCCAACTTCACATTTTCTTCTTTCCCAACTTTTGGTCGGAAAATCCCCTCATCCTGCGGGACTTCATCCATCGACAGCATACGATATGTCTCCGGGTTACTCCCCTGCTTGCGGACAAGAGTTTGCTTATCTTCACGCTGCTACCCGGAACCTTAAACGATTCAAACGGTTCCGCCAATCTTGGCGCCATTTTCGCGCAGTTTGGGCGGTAAACTAGCCTTAGCCGTGTTTATTGCTTAGGGTTTTCGACACGTGTCGCTCATCCAACGGTGCGACGCTTGCGTTCCGACCACAGGATGAGGAGCACGAATCTCTTCCCTCGGCCTATAAATATCCACCGTCTCACCCTGATTACCTCATTCTCACCCCATTCACCTCTCAGCGCAGCGCCGCCTCCGAGCTCTTCCTCCGCCGTACCGGAGTCTGCCGGAATCTCGCCGGAGTTTCGCCGGAGTCGCTTCGCCGCCGTGCCGTGTTCTTCCTGTTCTTAACTTCAGCGAGCCACCGCGCCAAAACCTCGTCGCCGGCGACTCCGACCACCGCGGAAACCATTCCGGTAAGTCCTCGAGCTTCGTCTTCGCGCCGTAGTTGGTAGGGATGAGTCTAGGGTTTCAACTCTGGATCCGACTAAGCCAGCTCTTCCGCCATGCTTTCCTTTTCAGATGTCTTCTACAACTCCGCCCCCTTGAACCGAGCCGATCATGGCAACACCTCTCTCCACCGCCCCCACCTTTTGTCCCCGTTCAGCTGGATCCTCCCAAGGATTCCGGCAAGAACGTAGAGGGAACATCCGCTAACCCAGAGAAAGCCTCCGGAGCAGATCAAGCAGAGCAGAAGGCGGAAGAAGCGGCTGCCAAAAATCAAAGGCTCGCCAGCGGGACAGCGAAGCCAAGGGGAAATGGTGGCCCTGCACCACCACCGTAACAGAACTCAACAACCTCGAGGCGGAGGGCTTCCTAAGGCCCGGATCCTGGCGGACGGTTCCGGGTTCTCTGGCTCCAGCTCCCGAGGCCGGAGAGATGGTGGTGACCAAGGCGCTTGTGGAGCGCGGCTTCTCATTTCCTCCGAGTGATTTCTTCTCGGAAATCTTGAAGGAGTATGGGCTCCAGCCTCACAACATATCCCCAAACAGCGTCCTGGCCATCAGTAATCACGTCACTCTTTGTGAAGGCCCTCTCCGGGTACCTCCAGAACTTTCTCTCTTTCAGTACTATTTCTCCGTCAAAAAGGAGAAAATTCCTAAAGCTTCCGAGTTGGCCACCTGTGGGTCAATCACCTTTATGCACCGCCCCGGCCGCGTCTACCCTCCAACCAATCGCCACGAATCCGCACGATATTGGTCGGGAGGCTTCTTCTATTTGAAGGACGTTTCCGACCCGGCGAGCGAGAGGGTGCTGCCGCCCTTCAAGAATAGCCCCGCCAGCGAGACTCCAGCCTGGACGCAATGTCCTCATCTTTCCGAGTCGCCTCAGCTGACCCGTGCAGTTAGGCAGATCTGCAAGCTGACGGAGGAAGGTCTGTCGAGGAAGGACCTCACCATGTCCTGGTTCACCAAGCGGATCCAACCACTTCAACATCGGGACCGCCTGATGTTCCAATACACGGGGCGTGACGATCCTATGCGCGCTTCTAAGGACAACCTCTCCGCCGACGCCATCGACAAGTGGATCCGACTCCTCATCAAGATTCCGCGTGATCTTCATATTCACGTGTGTAACAAGGACATCCACACCAACGGCTCCGGGACTTCGGTACGTTGTCTTGTCTCAACCGCTGATTCCTTTGTAATCTGAAATTTTGTCTAAGTATCGGCTCGGTAACATAGCTCGAAGCCCTCGAGGAAGGCGATCTCGAAACTCTCCTTCGGGTCCCTCAAGCGGGCAACACTGATCCGGAAGCCGCATCGGAGGCGGAAGCTCCCGAGGTTCCGCGCCCCTCCAAGAGAAAGAGGGCTGCTCCCTCCAGCCCTGCAGCCAAACGTGCCCGCGAGGTGCCTAGCACCGCGGCTACCCGCAAGGCGGAGGCGGAGAAGAAGCGCCTCAAGCTTATCGACACCAGCAACAGAGCCCAACCTGACATTCACCA
The DNA here is from genome assembly GCF_022539505.1 of Lolium rigidum. Taxonomy (NCBI): domain Eukaryota; kingdom Viridiplantae; phylum Streptophyta; class Magnoliopsida; order Poales; family Poaceae; genus Lolium; species Lolium rigidum. Next base: position 214,933,078 of record NC_061514.1, read on the forward strand.
TTTTTTCAAGCCTTCCGCTCGATTTCCGAATTAAAATCCCTCTGTCATCATGAATCAGCACATACTTAGTCATTATGCTTTTCCCTTTGCGCAACAGAAGTTCCGGAAGCCAGCCCCCCAAGGCCCCAAAGGCCCCCAAGAAGAGAACCAAGCCATCTCCAGCTTCCATACCAGTCACACCGGAAGTCGAGGTTCCGCCCAAGGCATCCTCAACCACCAAGCCGGATCCCAAGGACATCATCAACATCGATGACCTCCCCGAAGACCCAACTGCCGGTACCGGCCACGATGATTCTGGCAAGGGCGCATCCTCGTCTGCGCCTCCACCTGAGCAGCCCACCGCCACCTCAGCTGAGCCTACGGCTGAGCAATACGAGCAGAAAGTGCAGCTAATTCGTCCCACTGGCACGCCCCAAACTCATCCTCACCTTTCTCCATTTCTGCAAAAGCCCCATCTTTCACAACGCCACGCGGAAGTTTCCGCCATGATGTACAAGGTGTGGGGGCCTGCGAATACGGAAATGCAGGAGCTCTCCGACCTCGAGAGTGATCTCAAGGTCTTCTTTGCTAAGCACAAGGACGTGCGCCAGGTAACACTAGCCCCCAAGCATTGGGTTAGACATTTTTTCCGTGTAACATGTGTTAGCCGATGCTTTTTTTTTCGATATGCACCTTAGCCGAAAATTTAAAATTTTCTCAACCCAAGACTTTGAACTCCTCGCTAGCCCCCAGAATTTTGAATTTCCGGCTAACTCCTGTCTGCCTCTCAGAACACGCGGAAGCTGCACGAAGACCTGCGCGTCCATGTGCTGGAGCAAATGACGGAGATAGAGGGGCTGCGCCAGAATGCTGAAAATAGCCAAAAGGCTATAAAGCACCTAGAGACCCGCCTAAACAGTGAGAACTCCGGGTTAGATCTGAATCTTGCTATGAACCTTTATGATGCATAACATGTGTGATTTTCCGCCTACGAACGCAAGCGCACACATCGCGACTCGCCAAAGTCCAAGTTCTCGAGCGAAAATGAATCCCTAATAACTTTCAAGAATCCTCGAGGAGACTTGGGAAGAAGAGCATGCCCGCGACATGGCGGATCTTGCGGAGAAACTCAAGAAGAGCCAGCAAAGGGTATCAACCTTAGCGGCTAAAAACAAGAGTCAAGAGGCGGAGGCGGAGGCTATCGACAAGATGATCTTCCGTAAGAAACTTCCTTGTTTAATTCCGACTTCCTCACATTTTTTTCTATGTCCATGGAAGAACTGATCGTCATTTTCGCAGCGAGTCTTAGCTTTGAATGGACCAAGGATTCAACCCTCAAGAGGACGGAAGCATATGATGAAGCGCGGAGTTCCATTGACGAGCTGGTCGAGGCGTGTCGCGAAATTGCCAAATCCCTGTCCTTAAAGAGAGCCAAAACCACAGTGATAGACACTATGTCCAGGCTTATGAAGCAGGTGCCGGAGCTTATCAAATATTGGCAAGAATCTTCTGCTCGCGGAGTCACCTCACTCGTCTTAGCCACCTGCAAAGCGCACTTCCCCACCATGAAGTTCGCGGACGTTGCGCGCGACACTCCTAAGGGCGCTCCATCCTCGCGGAAACCCAAGGGTTTGATCGGCTCTTTGTTGGGCGAGTTAATCACTCGTTCTGGTATAACAAGTACGATCTCCCCAAGGGCTTCTCGGACGCGGAAGATGAAGAGGAAGGTGCCGATGAGGGCGACGCGGAGGGCTCTAAATCGAGCGCTGATCAATCCGAGGAATACTCTGATGGCAACTCCGGCATTGGCTCCGGTGACGACTCTGGCGATGGCTCCGCCTATGTAGCATCTGATGAGGATCAATCCTATGAATAGAAATCCTGTGAAACAAATCAAACTGCTGTATCATTTTGGCCCCGGAGTGGCTTTGTAAGATAACTTAAAATCATAAGTAGCTAGGGACGAAAACATGTGTGAATGGGCGGAAACAACTTATCCTGCTATCCGTTAATGTTATTTGCATGTTTCGTTTTGCTGGAAAGCAAGTGCTGATTTCTATGTTTTCCGGCTTACTCGCTTGACCTTCCGCGAGCCGGAAGACCTTTAGCCGGAAACGCTTGCCAGCGGCGACGAAGCCCAATGGCAGTCCGTCAATAACCGCGGAAACAAGCCCCCAGCCAAGGTGCCGGAAATCGCTACTAGGAATCCACGAATTCGCAGCAGAAAATATTTCCACCAGAAAACTTAAGCTTACGTCCTAAAGGACGATTTTTGAAAATCACAACTTTCATACACGCCTAGGCGGAAACCTCCAGCTCTGCGGTTTTAGTTGGAAAACATACACGATCTAAAAAATGAACAATTTAAAGGAGGTAAAAGACTCAGAGAGTGAACCAAAAGCTTTGTTTCATTGATCATGTATAACTATTACAAAGCATGTAACTCGGAAAATTGTGCTAAGTGTGGAAAGCACATAGCTGTGCAATGTTCCAAGGGCGATCTGTTTCGTCGTAGATGTCATCCGGATCCTCTCTCTTGCGTTTCCGGTGCCAATTAGTTGGTCTGTCTTTTAACTCCCGGAAATCAACAAGGTAGTATGATCCATTGTGAAGTACTTTGCTAACGACAAAGGGTCCTTCCCATGGAGATTGCAGCTTATGGTCTTTCACCTGACGAAGGCGGAGGACCAAGTCTCCGGCCATGAATGAGCGATTCCGAACTCGACGGCTGTGATAGCGTCGGAGTTTCTGCTGGTATATGGTGGAGCGTTGGTCAGCTAGGTTCTGAGCTTCTTCTATCAGGTCCACAGATAGCTGTCTGGCCTCGTCAGCAGTTTCTTCATTATAGGCAGAGACTCGCGGTGAATCGTGGATGATGTCAGAGGGGAGCACGGCTTCGGATCCGTATACCAGGAAGAACGGGGTAAATCCGGTTGATCTGTTAGGGGTAGTTCGCAAACTCCACAAAACAGAGTCTAATTCCTCCGCCCAAGCTCAAGCTGCGCGTCGCAGCGGTTCTTCAAGGCGTGGTTTAATTCCGGATAGTATGAGGCCGTTGGCTCTTTCGACCTGACCATTGGATTGTGGGTGAGCCATTGATGCTAGGTCAAGCCGGATCCCTACGTCATGGCAATAATCCTTTAATTCTCCTTGTGCGAAGTTTGTGCCATTATCTGTGATTATGCTGTGTGGGATGTCGAATCTCGTCACGAGGCTGCAGACAAATTTTAGTGTCGTAGCACCATCGGCTTTTCTCACTGGCTTCGCCTCGACCCACTTACTGAACTTGTCAACAGCGACCAAGAGGTACTCGAAACCGCCAGGAGATGATTTCTTTAGTTTACCAACCATATCGAGCCCCCAGACCGCAAATGGCCAGGTGATAGGGATGGTCTTCAGCTCTTGGGATGGAGCGTTTGGTTGAGTAGCGTAGTACTGGCAACCTCGGCAGGTCTTTACCAGCTTGTCAGCATCTTCTTTAGCTGTGAGCCAGTAAAACCCAAGCCGAAAAGCTTTTGCAACGAGTGACCTGGGGGCGGCATGATGCCCGCAGTCCCCTGCATGGATCTCTCTGAGTATCTCAATACCATCTTGGTTAGAGACGCATTTGAGAAATACTCCTGTTGCGCTTCGTTTGTAGAGCTGTCCGTCAACGATTGTGTAGGATCTTGCTCCTCTGATGATCTGTCGTGCGAGGACCTCATCCTCAGGCAACTTCTGATCGATGAGGTAGTCCAGGAAAGGCTGCGTCCAGGCTGGAATGATAGCCATCACTTCTCTAGCCGGAGATTTGTATCTGAAGCTTCTGTCCAATCTGCATCAAAATCCGCCAAGATCTGGGATTTAACCGCAGTCCTGGCTTTGTAGTTGATGTCGAAGGCGGATAATTCAATGCCCCATTTTGATGTGCGTCCTATTGCGTCAGCGTTGTTGAGAATCGTTGACAGTGGAGCTTTGCTCACGACTGTTACTGGATGCTCCTGGAAGTAGTGTCTCAGCTTGCTGCGACCCAGGATTACTCCATAGGCTAGCTTTTGAAAGTGAGGGTATCTTTGTTTGGATTCCGTAAGCACTTCGCTAATGTAGTAGACTGGCCTTTGGACTCCATACCCGTGTCCTTCTTCCTGTCGCTCCACCACGATGACGAGGCTGATGAACCTGTTGGTCGCCGCTAGGTAAAGGAGCATAGGCTCTGACTCTCCTGGCGCTGCTAGAATAGGTGGGGAAGTAAGTATCTCCTTCAACCCTTGAAGTGCTGCATCTGCTGCCTCGTCCCAGACAAATTTGTCTGTTTTCTTCAATAGCTTGTACAGGGGTAGCGCCTTCTCCCCAAGACGGCTGACAAACCTGCTGATTGCTGCAACACAACCAGTTAGTCGTTGCACATCTTTGAGACAAGTTGGCCTTTTGATGCACATGATTGCCTTGATTTTCTCCGGGTTAACTTCAATGCCCCTGTTAGAGACAATGAAGCCGAGGAGTTTTCCGGCTGGGACGCCAAAGACGCACTTCAGCGGATTCAACATCATCTTGTACCGTCGGAGATTCTCAAAGGTTTCTGTGAGGTCGCTGATCAAGTCGGATCCTTTCCGGGTCATAACCGCGATGTCGTCGACGTAGGCGTGTACGTTCCTGCCAATTTGGTCCTTCAGGCACCGCTGCATCGTACGTTGGTAGGTGGCACCTGCGTTTTTTAAGCCAAAGGGCATAGTAACATAGCAGTAAGTGCCAAATGGGGTGATGAACGAGGTCGCCTTTTGGTCGGACTTCTTCATCCGGATCTGGTGATACCCGGAATATGCGTCAAGAAAACACAGAAGTTCCACCCCTGCCGTCGAATCAATGACTTGGTCAATGCGCGGCAGGGGAAACGGATCCTTCGGACAATGCTTATTCAAGCCGGAGTAATCGATGCACATTCTTAGTATTTCAGAATTCTTTTTGGGTACAAGGACGGGATTTGCGACCCAATCAGTGTGGATAACTTCTATTACAAAACCTGCCTCTAGTAACTTTGCTAATTCCATTCCTATGGCGCGGCGCTTCTTATCTCCAAAGCGTCGCATAGCTTGCTTCACCGGTTTAGCCCCCGGGTTTATGTTGAGGTAGTGCTCGGCGAGTTCCCTTGGTACTCCGGACATGTCAGAAGTCTGCCATGCGAAGATATCATGTTAGCGCGGAGGAACTCGATGAGCGCGTCTTCCTATTTGGGGTCCATGTTGGCTCCGACCGAGACCTGCTTGGTAGCGTCCCCTTCCTTGAAGTTGACTTTCTTGGTCTTTATCGCGGCCTTGAAAGAGTTTTTCTGTTCGGAGATCTATTTCTTGGTGGTCTCAATTTCAGTCGGATCCACCGCGGCTCTGTAGCCTTTCAGCTCCTCTCCAGATATCACAGACTCTACGAAGGCGGCTTCGCCCAACTCGCACTCATGAGCCTTCTTGTAGTCTCCGGATACGGTAATCATACCATTGGGACCCGAAATCTTGAGCTTGTTGTCGATGTAGCACGCTCTTGCGTGGAACTTGTGGTAGGTGGGCCTGCCGAAGATGACGTGGTAGGAGCTCTTGAAGGGCACGACCTCAAACGTGATCATCTCTTCGCGGAAATTATTAATGTCGCCGAAGGCCACGGGAAGTCTGATGCTGCCGAGGAAATTTGCCTTTTTACCCGGAACCACGCCATCAAACTCAGTGTTGCTGTGTTTAAGCTGCTCCTTGGTAAGGTTCATCCGCTCCAGAGTCTCCAAGTACATGATGTTCAAGCTGGCTCCGCCATCCATGAGGCACTTGGAGAAGTCATAGCCGTCGATGCGGGGACTTACAACCAAGGCGTAGCACTCTTTTAGCACAATGGTAGGATGATCCTGCCTATCAAATGTGCACGGGACTTCCGACCACCTGACGTACTGCGGCACAGCTGGAACTGTGGCGTTCAGGATCCGGAAAGCTAACTTGCTTGCGCGGACTGTTGGGGTTCCGAGGAAGGTGTGGTACGCGCCTACACTCTTTTTGCCAAAGGGGTTGGATTTAGCTGCGGATCCGTCTTTGAGGTCCGGCGAAGCATCATCCTCATCCATTGCCTCGGAACTGTCTTCCTCTTTGTCCTTGTTCTTGCCCTTGCCTCCTTTGCCGCGAGGGCGGTGCTTCCGGGCTCGCTTGTATCTTGCTTCCGGGTCATTTTTCAGATCGTTGACCCAATTGCAATTGCGGTTAGTGTGAGTGGACTTCCCCGTAGCCGGATCCAAATGGGCCAGGCAGGGCATGTCTCTGTACTCTTCGTAAGTTTGGGGAACGTGGGATCCGGAAGCGGTGACCTCGTCACTACGCTGCTGGCCCCTGCCGGCTCCGCCTCCGCGACCACGGCCTCTGCCACCTCCTTGACCTCCGTGCTGAAAGGCTATGGCGACCATCTCGGATCCGCCATTCTTCTAGTCATCCGGGTGGTTTTTCCGCTTATTGCCGCTGCTGTTGCCGTTGTCCCGGTTCTTCTTCTGCTGATGTAGGGGAATTGTTGTAGCTGCTAGATCTCCACCTGCGTCGTCATCGGCGGCAGTATGATCGCTGGCAATGGAGATCATGTCATCCAAAGTCAGTTTGTTTGCGTTAGCCAAGCAAGTGAGCTTGTGCCGCAGCAATCCTCCCCTCTGCAGTCCACCCATAAAGGCGTGCATAGCTGTGGTGTGATCGACATTTTCACACTCATTCCTTGTTGCTAGCCATCGGGTGAGGAAGTTCCTTGATGTTTCACCCTTCTTCTGGATACACGCCTGTAAGTCGCTCGCCGTGGCAGGCCTCTTGTAGGTGCCCCTGAAGTGCTTTTCGAAGGCGGTCTTCCGGTCAAACCAACAAAAGATGGAATTCTTCTCGAGGTCGCTGAGCCAGATCCGGGCTGGACCCACAAGGTACAGCTGAAGCATGCGGCAGGCGATGTTAGGGGTTCCTCCGGCAAAGGTTACTGCATTATAGTAATCCTCAATCCAGGTATCCGGCCTTTCCGTGCCATCATAGGTCTTCAGGTTTCCGGGTTGCTTGAGGTTAATCATTGGCGTTGGTTCCTCTCGAATCATCCTGCTGAAGCACTTTGGGCCTATGTAGTCAGTTATGTATTCATTGAAACGTTCCCGCATGTCACGCGAGCCGTGGCGGGGGGATTTTGAGCGAGAGCGAGATCTCCGGCCGCCGCCTCCGCCTCCACCTCCGCCTCCACCGCTAGGTGGTGGTGAGGGAGACCTGCGAGGGGGCCGATGTGACCTCTTGCTTCCGCCATCCGACTCTCCTCGCCCTTCGCGATGCTGACTCCGGCTTCGGTGGCTGCCTTCACCATGTTGCTGGTTGCCTTCGTCGTTCCGGCTTCTGCGAGGCTCCGTGTCACGCTCCTCGTTCCTACTTCTCCTAGGCTTGGGTTCTCGATCGTTGTTCCGGCTTCGGCGGGGTTCCGGCGTACGCTCTCTGTTCCTCGGAGGCGGCATGTTGTCGCGGATGTTGATTCCACCTGGGCCATGAGGCCTGGTGTTTCCGACTGGACTGCGGAGGCGAGGAAGTGGAGGACGGGAGTATCCGTTGGGTGGAGGTGAGGGATTCCGGTACTTGTTCCTACGAGTGTACATCACATCCTTTCCCTTCTTTGGATCTGACGGAGGTGTCTTTGATGGTAGAGGGATTGGATTTGGGTGCTCTCTGGTTTTCCTTCTGCGCCGAGGATCCGGTTCGCGATTCATCATCGCGATGGCGATTGTCGTAGGCTTCCTTCTGCGCAGTAGAGATGCAATGATCCGGGTTGGATTCCAACCTGCGCGAAGTGTCTGCCTTGCTCTGCTGCTTCATTGCTTAGGCAACGAGCGTACGGACGTAGTCGATGTCAATCTCCTCGGTCTTTTTCTTCAAAATTTCCGCAGCCTTCTTCATGTTATCCTTTGGAGTGGCGAGCGGCTGCTGCTCGGTCGGAGTTGCGAAGGTGATCTTACGGGGAGTTAAAGCTTCTCAACGGATCTTATCGACCTCCTGTTGAGCCTCAATGATCTTGTCCTCCCAATTCTTCTGGAGTTGTTGGACTTTTACCAGTGATTCGTCCACCTCACGCTCTCGTTTGAGGAAATTGTCCACGAATTTCGCGGCTTTCTTTCTCTCATCTAGCATTGTCCACGAATTTCGTGGCTTCCTTTCTCCCCTCTGCATTTGCTCCGTCTTCGGGGGTGATTGGTTTGTTGAGGATGTCTGAATGTGCGATTGCGTCCATGCCTGCTTGCTCAACCAATTCTTCTGGGGACAAGACTTCCTTATGCGGTCGTTCCCGCGATAGCGGAGATCCTGCATGGGATGGCTGTGGATCGGAGTAGGTGTTGTCATCCGCTGATTCCAGTTGATCTAGCGCCACCAAGGTTGAGAGAACCTGCTTAGGCTGGGCGGATTCAACTTCAGGTTGATCACCGTATCCGTATTCTTTCACCTTGCGATCGAACTCTTCAGTATCCATGGAGGGGGTATCCCCGGAAATTGGGCTTAGGTTGCCCAGGATCGACTCTTCTACCGGAGTTCCGCTTTCTCCGACAGCCTCCTGCTGATCCGGAGCAGCGTTGTTTTCCGGTGCCTCGACCTACTCGGGACCAGCTCCGGCTTCTTGAGGGGCGGTTCCGGCGGTATGGGCCAAGAAGTGTACGAAGTGACACCTTTGCTTCTCTAACACCTGGGAGACCCAGGCGGATCTGCATTGGTCTTCCACCTTTATTTCCTGCTCAGGGGCGGATTGGGTGGGTTTTGATTTTTCCAGATCCAAGGCGGAATCTTCTTTGGGAAGCTCCTGCATCTCAGATCGGATCTTCGCGACTGCGTCCTGCTCGGCGGCGGTCGCGTCAGCGTTACTTACCAGTGGGTTTCCGTTGGAATCGACGGTTTCCCCGATGAAGATGTGTATGCCGCCAACTGGGATGATGGAGAGCTTGACGGGGTTTGTCTTAGCCGGAATCCAGCACTCATCCGTAGGGACGATCGGCAGATTTCCGGCGTAAAGGACGCGCCCCACTGCGATGGTGTCGTCGTAGCTTCCCATGGCGGAACCCTCCCGGTTCCGGCCTCCAGACGCCGCTGGCCCCACGGTGGGTGCCAACTGTCGTTGCCTAATCGACGGTGCCTCGGAGGAGGGATCCTCACGAGGGGGAGAAGAAGTAGGGGCCATAGGGCGGAGTGCACACGGGATGGTGGTACGCGATTTACCCAGCTTCGGAACACCTGCACGATGACATGGCCTACTGTTGCTTGTCTGGAATTATCTAGGCGCTTTCGCGTTGTTACAATGAGTTGTGGTTGTGCCTCCAGGGCTCCCGGGATCCGGCTTATAAAGGCGCACGGATCTAGGGTTTACATGGAGAGTCCTAGCCGGATTACAGGTTGCCTAACTACGGTACAATGTCTTGCCATGTACATCAAGGATCCGCCTTCCCTTATACGTCGTACTGGATCCGGGTTCCATATGGGCCTCCATGGATCCGACTTCCTCCGAAGGTCGGTTGGGATCCGGCTTCCCTCTCCTGGGCTGGAATTCACCCTTCAGGATCAACAGCAACTGGGCCGCCCGATGGGCCACATGCCACACCACCATCTATGGGCCACCCGGGCTTGCCGGATCTAGGCACTATCGATGGTACACCCATGAAGTATACCCACAACACGCGCCGCCCTATGGGGTGGGCCCCTCGAGCGTCCCCTGATACGTCTCAAACGTATCTATAATTTCTTATGTTCCATGCTACTTTTATGATGATACTCACATGTTTTATACACATTATATGTCATTATTATGCGTTTTCCGGAACTAACCTATTGACGAGATGCCGAAGGGCCAGTTGCTGTTTTCTGCTATTTTTGGTTTCAGAAATCCTAGTAAGGAAATATTCTCGAAATCGGACGAAATCAACGCCAAGCATCTTAGAATTCCACGAAGCTTCCAAAACACCCGAGAGCAACCAGAGGGGGCCACAGGGCCACCAGACGCCAGGGCGGCGCGGCCCAAGGGGGGGCGCGCCCCCCTATTGTGTGGCGCCCCCGTCAGCCTTCCGACTCCGCCTCTTCGCCTATTTAAAGGTCCCTGACCTAAAACCTCGAGACGGAAAAGCCATGGTACGAGAAACCTTCCAGAGCCGCCGCCGTCGCGAAGCCAAGATCTGGGGGACAGGAGTCTCTGTTCCGGCACGCCGCCGGGACGGGGAAGTGCCCCCGGAAGGCATCTCCATCGACACCACCGCCATCTTCATCAACGCTGCTGTCTCCCATGAGGAGGGAGTAGTTCTCCCTCGAGGCTAAGGGCTGTACCAGTAGCTATGTGGTTAATCTCTCCTATGTACTTATATACAATGATCTCATGAGCTGCCTTACATGATTGAGATTCATATGAGTTTTGTATCACTATTCATCTATGTGTTACTCTAGTGATGTTATTAAAGTAGTCTATTCCTCCTCCATGGTGTAATGGTGACAATGTGTGCATCATGTAGTACTTGGCGTAGTTTATGATTGTGATCTCTTGTAGATTATGAAGTTAACTATTACTATGATAGTATTGATGTGATTGATACGTCTCAAACGTATCTATAATTTCTTATGTTCCATGCTACTTTTATGATGATACTCACATGTTTTATACACATTATATGCCATTATTACGCATTTTCCGGCACTAACCTATTGACGAGATGCCGAAGAGCCGATTCTTGTTTTCTGCTGTTTTTGGTTTCAGAAATCCTAGTAAGGAAATATTCTCGGAATTGTACGAAATCAACGCCCAGGGGCCTATTTTTCCACGAAGCTTCCAGAAGTCCGAAGAGGAAACAAAGTGGGGCCACGGGGCGCCGCCACAGTAGGGCGGCGCGGCCTGCAAGGGGCCCGCGCGGCCCTGTTGTGTGGGGCCCCCGTGACCCTCCCGACTCTACCCTTCCGCCTACTTAAGTCTTCGTCGTGAAACCCCTAGTACCGAGAGCCACGATACGGAAAACCTTCCAGAGACGCCGCCGCCGCCAATCCCATCTCGGGGGATTCAGGAGATCGCCTCCGGCACCCTGCCGGAGAGGGGAATCATCTCCCGGAGGTCTCTTCATTGCCATGATCGCCTCCGGATCGATGTGTGAGTAGTCCACCCCTGGACTATGGGTCCATAGCAGTAACTAGATGGTTGTCTTCTCCTCATTGTGCTATCATGTTAGATCTTGTGAGCTGCCTATCATGATCAAGATCATCTATTTGTAATCCTTCATGTTGTGTTTGTTGGGATCCGATGAATATTGAATACTATATCAAGTTGATTATCAATCTATCATATATGTTATTTATGTTCTTGCATGCTCTCCGTTGCTAGTAGAGGCTCTGGCCAAGTTGATACTTGTGACTCCAAGAGGGGGTATTTATGCTCGATAGTGGGTTCATGCCTCCATTTAATCTGGGACAATGACAGAAAGTTCTAAGGTTGTGGATGTGCTGTTGCCACTAGGGATAAAACATCGATGCTTTGTCTAAGGATATTTGTGTTGATTACATTACGCACCATACTTAATGCAATTGTCCGTTGTTTACAACTTAATACTTGGAGGGGTTCGGATGATAACTTCGAAGGTGGCCTTTTTAGGCATAGATACATGCTTGGATAGCGGTCTATGTACTTTGTCGTAATGCCCCGATTAAATCTCATAGTACTCATCATGATATATGTATGTGCATTGTTATGCCTTCTTTATTTGTCAATTGCCCAACTGTAATTTGTTCACCCAACATCTGCTTATCTTATGGGAGAGACACCGCTAGTGATCTGTGGACCCCGGTCCTATTCTTTACATCTGAAATACAATCTGCTGCAATTGTTCTTTACTATTCTTCGCAAACAATCATCATCTTCCACACAATGCGTTTAATCCTTTGTTTACAGCAAGCCGGTGAGATTGACAACCTCACTGTCACGTTGGGGCAAAGTTCTGTGATAGTGTTGTGCAGGTTCCACGTTGGCGCCGGAATCCCTGGTGTTGCGCCGCACTACACTCCGCCACCATCAACCTTCAACGTGCTTCTTGGCTCCCTACTGGTTCGATAAACCTTGGTTTCTTTCCGAGGGAAAACTTGCTACCGTACGCATCACACCTTCCTCTTGGGGTTCCCAACGGACGTGTCGATCGCACGCATTAAGCTCTTTTTCGGCGCCGTTGTCTGGGGAGATCAAGACACGCTGCAAGGGAGTCTTCCACATCCAATCTCTTTACTTTGTTTTTGTCTTGCTTTACTTTACTTTATTTACTGCTTTGTTTGCTTCTTATATCAAAAACACAAAAAAATTAGTTGCTAGTTTTACTTTATTTACTGTCTTGTTCTCTATATTGAAAACACACAAAAAAATTAGTTACTTGCATTTTTACTTCTGTTATCATGTCTAGCTCTTCACCTGTTACTTCTTCGCCTAAGGAATTAGTCTTCACTTTTAAACAAGGGGATGAGGAGAGTTTTAAAGATGCTTGGTCCAGAATTTTTGATTCTTATCGTAAAGATGAACCTCAAATGACTCTAAGTTTGCTCCTTAGTAACTTTTATTTTGGGCTTATGATTCGCTATAGATATGCCTCGGATGCTGTAGTGGGAGGAGATTTCCTTCATTGCGATGGGGATCAAGCTTTTAATGCCATAAAAAAATTAGTTGCATCACATAGTTCAGCTAATAACTTTGATTCAGCTCTTATTAGCATTTATAATAGATTAAACACTCTTGAGACAAGTGCATCTTGCTTGGAAAAAAATTATAGTTATGTTCGTAACCGTCTTGATCAAGTTTTGGTGAACTCGAACCTTCAATATGGGACCCTACTTGTTAAAGTTGTTACAGGTGGTGAAACTTTTCATGCCAATTGTGATATTATGTCTGAATTTTGCCTTATGCCTAAGAGTATTTATGAATCTTTGACACTTTGGGGACTCGTTGAAGGGGGAGAAGGAATAACTCTTATTGATAACTCTGTTATAATTCCTAAGGGGATAGCCTAGGGTGTGCATACAACCATTCTTGGAAGAACAATATCCACTGATTATCTTGTTATTGAATGTGTAGGAACAGGACAAATCACACTCGAACGATCCCTGCTGAAACTATTGGGAGCAGTCATAGATGTGGGAGAAGGAACCCTAAAATTCACCTCTACACCGGGAGGTAGACATGTATTCCCTAAATCAAAGAGTAAGAAAAAGAATAAGAAGGGTAGGCGTAAAGCCCGAGGTAATGTTGATGCTTCATATCTCGATAATACTTGATACACACTTTCTGCGCCTAGCTGAAAGGCGTTAAAGAAAAGTGCTTATGGGAGACAACCCATTATTTTACTTCTGCACCTTTATTTTATATTTGAGTCTTGGAAGTTGTTACTACTGTAGCAACCTCTCCTTATCTTTATTTTATTGCATTGTTGTGCCAAGTAAAGTCTTTGATAGTAAAGCCAATACTAGATTTGGATTGTTGCGCAGGAACAGATTTCTTGCTGTCACGAATTTGAGCAGTAGTCTCTGTAGAAAAATTAAAAAAATCTTCCAATTTATGTGCGTGATCCTCAGATATGTACGCAAATTTCATTCAATTTGGGTATTTTCATCTGAGCAAGTCTTGTGCCACTTTAAAATTCGTCTTTACGAACTGTTCTGTTTTGACAGATTCTGCCTTTTATTTCGCATTGCCTGTTTTGCTATGTTTGATGGATTTCTTTGTTCCATTAACTTTCAGTAGCTTTGTGCAATGTCCGAAGTGTTAAGAATGATTATGTCACCTCTGAATATATGAATTATGCACCGACCCTCTAATGAGTTTGTTTTGAGTTTGGTGTGGAGGAAGTTTTCAAGGGTCAAGAGAGGAGGATGATACAATATGATCAAGAAGAGTGAAAAGTCAAAGCTTGGGGATGCCCCCGTGGTTCATCCCTGCATATTTTAAGAAGACTCAAGCATCTAAGCTTGGGGATGCCCAAGGCATCCCTTCTTCATCGACAACTTATCAGGTTCCTCTAGTGAAACTATATTTTTATTCCGTCACATCTTATGTGCTTTACTTGGAGCGTTTGTATGTTTTTTTTTGTTTGAATAAAATCGGATCCTAGCATTCTTTGTTTGGGAGAGAGACACGCTCCGATGTTTCGTATGAACACATGTGTTCTTAGCTTCATCTTTAATGTTCATTGCGAAAGTTGGACTATTTCATTCATTGTTATATGGTTGGAAACGGAAAATGCCGCATGTGGTAAATGGTATAATGTCTTGAATAATTTGATACTTGGCAATTGTTGTGCTCATATAGATCATGTTTAAGCTCTTGCATCATGTACCTTGTACTCATTAATGAATAACTACATAGAGCTTGTTAAAATTTGGTTTGCATGATTGATCTCTAGAGTCTAGATATTTTCTGGTTGAGGTGTTTGAACAACAAGGAGACAATGTAAAGTCTTATAATAGTTACAATATGTTCATATGTGAGCTTTGCTGCATCTTTTATACTTGAGTTTGCTTCAAACAACCTTGCTAGCCTAGCCTTGTATTGAGAGGAATTCTTCTCGTGCATCCAAATCCTTGAGCCAATAACCATGCCATTTGTGTCCACCATACCTACCTACAACATGGTATTTCCCTGCCATTCCAAAGTACATTACTTGAGTGCTACCTTTAAAATTTCTATTCTTTGTCTTTGCAATATATAGCTCATGGGACAAATAGCTTAAAACTATTGTGGTAAAGAATATGTACTTATGTGTCTTATTTCTTAATAAGTTGCTTGTTGAGCGGTAACCATGTTTTTTGGGGATGCCACCAACTTTTACCTTTGTTGAATATCATGTGAGTTGCTATGCATGTTCGTCTTGTCTGAAGTAAGGGAGATTTTCATGATCAAATGGTTTGAGTATGCATACTGTTAGAGAAGAACATTGGGCCGCTAACTAAAGCCATGATCCATGGTGGAAGTTTCAGTTTGGACAATAATCCTCAATCTCTTATGAGAATTTTAATTGTTGTTGAATGCTTATGCATTAAAGAGGAGTCCATTATCTGTTGTCTATGTTGTCCCGGTATGGATGTCTAAGTTGAGAATAATCAAAAGCGAGAAATCCAATGCGAGCTTTCTCCTTAGACCTTTGTACGAGCGGCATAGAGGTACCCCTTTGTGACACTTGGTTGAAACATATGCTATGCAATGATAATCCGTGTTAATCCAAGCTAATTAGGACAAGGTGCGAGCACTATTAGTATACTATGCATGAGGCTTGCAACTTATAAGATGTCTTATACATAACACATATGCTTTATTACTACCGTTGACAAAATTGTTTCTTGTTTTCAAAATGAAAAGCTCTAGCACAAATATAGTAATCAATGCTTCCCTCTGCGAAGGGCCTATCTTCTACTTTATTGTTGAGTCAGTTTACCCATTCTTTCTATCTTAGAAGCAAACACTTGTATCAACTGTGTGCATTGATTCTTACATGTTTACTTATTGCACTTGTTATATTGCTTTGTGTTGACAATTATCCATGAGATATATATGTTGAAGTTGAAAGCAACCGCTGAAACTTAATCATCCTTTGTGTTGCTTCAATGCCTTTACTTTGAATTTATTGCTTTATGAGTAAATCTTATGCAACTCTTATTGATGCTTGTCTTGAAAGTATTATTCATGAAAAGTCTTTGCTATATGATTCATTTGTTTACTCATTATCTTCATCATTGCTTCGAATCGCTGCATTCATCTCATATGCTTTACAATAGTATGATCAAGATTATGATAGCATGTCACTTCAGAAATTTTCTTTGTTATCGTTTACCTACTCGAGGGCGAGTAGGAACTAAGGTTGGGGATGCTTGATACGTCTCAAACGTATCTATAATTTCTTATGTTCCATGCTACTTTTATGATGATACTCACATGTTTTATACACATTATATGTCATTATTATGCATTTTCCGGCACTAACCTATTGACGAGGTGCCGAAGAGCCAGTTGTTGTTTTCTGCTGTTTTTGGTTTCAGAAATCCTAGTAAGGAAATGTTCTCGGAATTGGACGAAATCAACGCCCAGGGGCCTATTTTTCCACGAAGCTTCCAGAAGTCCGAAGAGGAAACGAAGTGGGGCCACGGGGCGCCGCCACAGTAGGGCGGCGCGGCCTGCAAGGGGCCCGCGCGGCCCTGTTGTGTGGGGCCCCCGTGACCCTCCCGACTCTGCCCTTCCGCCTACTTAAGGTCTTCGTCGCGAAACCCCCAGTACCGAGAGCCACGATACGGAAAACCTTCCAGAGACGCCGCCGCCGCCAATCCCATCTCGGGGGATTCAGGAGATCGCCTCCGGCACCCTGCCGGAGAGGGGAATCATCTCCCGGAGGTCTCTTCATCGCCATGATCGCCTCCGGATCGATGTGTGAGTAGTCCACCCCTGGACTATGGGTCCATAGCAGTAGCTAGATGGTTGTCTTCTCCTCATTGTGTTATCATGTTAGATCTTGTGAGCTGCCTATCATGATCAAGATCATCTATTTGTAATCCTTCATGTTGTGTTTGTTGGGATCCGATGAATATTGAATAGTATGTCAAGTTGATTATCAATCTATCATATATGTTATTTATGTTCTTGCATGCTCTCCGTTGCTAGTAGAGGCTCTGGCCAAGTTGATACTTGTGACTCCAAGAGGGGGTATTTATGCTCGATAGTGGGTTCATGCCTCCATCAAATCTGGGACAGTGACAGAAAGTTCTAAGGTTGTGGATGTGATGTTGCCACTAGGGATAAAACATCGATGCTTTGTCTAAGGACATTTGTGTTGATTACATTACGCACCATACTTAATGCAATTGTCTCGTTGTTTACAACTTAATACCGGAGGGGTTCGGATGATAACTCGAAGGTGGACCCTTTAGGCATAGATGCATGCTTGGATAGCGGTCTATGTACTTTGTCGTAATGCCCTGATTAAATCTCATAGTACTCATCATGATATATGTATGTGCATTGTTATGCCTTCTTTATTTGTCAATTACCCAACTGTAATTTGTTCACCCAACATCTGCTTATCTTATGGGAGAGACACCGCTAGTGATATGTGGACCCCGGTCCTATTCTTTACATCTGAAATACAATCTGCTGCAATTGTTCTTTACTGTTCTTCGCAAACAATCATCATCTTACACACAATACGTTTAATCCTTTGTTTACAGCAAGCCGGTGAGATTGACAACCTCACTGTTACGTTGGGCAAAGTTCTGTGATTGTGTTGTGCAGGTTCCACGTTGGCGCCGGAATCCCTGGTGTTGCGCCGCACTACACTCTGCCACCATCAACCTTCAACGTGCTTCTTGGCTCCTACTGGTTCGATAAACCTTGGTTTCTTTCTGAGGGAAAACTTGCTACTGTACGCATCACACCTTCCTCTTGGGGTTCCCAACGGACGTGTCGACTGCACGCGTCAGTGATCTATTCCCCCTTTCATAGTCTGTCGGTGACAGTGTGCATGCTATGTTAGTACTCGGTGTAATTGCGTTGGTCTATCATGCACTCTAAGGTTATTTAAATATGAACATTGAATGTTGTGGAGCTTGTTAACTCCGGCATTGAGGTGCTCTTGTAGCCCTACACAATTAGTGGTGTTCATCATCCAACAAGAGAGTGTAGAGTGGTTTTATTATGTGATCAATGTTGAGAGTGTCCACTAGTGAAAGTAGGATCCCTAGGCCATGTTTCCAAACATCGAATCTCCGTTTGTTTACTGTTTTGTTGCATGTTTACTCGCTGCCATAATTTATTCAGATTGCTATTGCCACTCATATTCATCCATACTACTTGTATTTCACCATCTCTTCGCCGAACTAGTGCACCTATACTTCTGACAAGAGTATTAGGTGTGTTGGGGACACAAGAGACTTCTTGTATCGTGATTGCAGGGTTTCTTGAGAGGGATATCTTTGACCTCTTCCTCCCTGAGTTCGATAAACCTTGGGTGATCCACTTAAGGGAAACTTGTTGCTGTTCTACAAACCTCTGCTCTTGGAGGCCCAACACTGTCTACAAGAATAGAAGCACCCGTAGACATCAAGCACTTTTCTCGCGCCGTTGCCAGGGAGGTAAGGTAAAAGGTATTCACATCCTCCGACTACTAAGCTATTTCCTAGTCTTGTTGCCGGTGTGTGAGTGCTCGAAGCTATTTCCTTTAGATCCTGCAATTGCATCTTTTTTGTTTCTTGTTAAACACTAGTAAGGCATAATGGAAAACATCTGTGAGCTTTTTGTACTATTTCTCGAGTCAAGACATGAATGGTTTAATGCGAAAATTAAAAAACCTATGGAACCTTATTTGCATGCTTGGTAGTAATATTAGTATGAACGCTTTGAACACCATTGTTGATAATGATATAGAAAGTTCTAAGCTTGGGGAAGCTGGTTTTCATGATCTTTTTAGTCCCCCAAGCATTGAGGAGAAAACTTTCTTTGATGATACTTTGCCTCCTATTTATGATGATTATAATGATAGTGGTATTTTGGTGTCACCTACTATGGAGAGTAAATTTTATTATGATTATACTATGCCTTCTACACTTGATGAGAATAATAATGATAGCTACTTTGTTGAATTTGCTTCCACTACAACTAATAAAATTGATTATGCTTATGTGGAGAGTAATAATTTTATGCATGAGACTCATGATAAGAATGTTTCATTTGATAGTTATATTGTTGAGTTTGCTCATGATGATACTGGATATTATTATGAGAGAGGAAAATATGGTTGTAGAAATTTTCATGTTACTAAAACACCTCTCTATATGCTTAAAATTTTGAAGTTACACTTGTTTTATCTTTCTATGCTTGTTGCATTATGCTTCATGAACTTGTTTATTTACAAGATCCCTTTTCATAGGAAGTGGGTTAGGCTTAAATTTGTTTTGAATTTGCTTTTTGATGCTCTCTTTTGCTTCAACTACTATTTCTTGCGAATGCATCATTAAAACTGCTGAGCCCATATTAATGGCTATAAAGAAAGCACTTCTTGGGAGATAACCCATGTTTTTATTTTACTACAGCAATTTTGTTTTATATTTGAGTCTTGGAAGTTGTTAGAGCTCATCTTAATGGCTATAAAGAAAGCACTTCTTGGGAGATAATCCATGTCTTTATTTTACTACAGCAATTTTGTTTTATATTTGAGTCTTGGAAGTTGTTACTACTGTAGCAACCTCTTCTTATCTTTATTTTATTGCATTGTTGTGCCAAGCAAAGTCTTTGATAGTAAGGTTGATACTAGATTTGGATTCTGCCACAGAAACAGATTTCTTCTTCGTCACGAATTTGGGTATGATTCTACTGTAGGTAACTCCGAAAAATCTGCCAATTTACATGCATGATCCTCGGATATGTACGCAACTTTCATTCAATTTGAGCATTTTCATCCGAGCAAGTCTGGTGCCTCAAAAAAATTCGTCTTTACGGGTATTACTGTTTTGACGGATTCGCCTTTTATTTCGCATTGCCTCTTTTGCTTTGTGTTGGATGGATTTCTTTGTTCCATTAACTTCCAGTAGCTTTGAGCAATGTCCGAAGTGTTAAGAATGATTGTGTCACCTCTGAACATGTGAATTTTTGATTATGCACTAACCCTCTAATGAGTTTGTTTTAAGTTTGGTGTGGAGGAAGTTTTCAAGGGTCAAGAGAGGAGGATGATATACTATGATCAAGAAGAGTGAAAAGTCTAAGCTTGGGGATGCCCCAGTGGTTCATCCCTGCATATTTCAAGAAGACTCAAGCATCTAAGCTTGGGGATGCCCAAGGCATCCCCTTCTTCATCAACAATTTATCAGGTTTCTTCTCTTGAAACTATATTTTTATTCGGTCACATCTTATGTGCTTTACTTGGAGCGTCTGTTTGTTTTTTGTTTTTGTTTTGTTTGAATAAGATCTGATACATCATGCTTGTGTGGGAGAGAGACACGCTCCGCTGTTGCATATGAACACATGTGTTCTTAGCTTTACTCTTAATGTTCATGGCGAAGGTTGAAACTGCTTCGTTCATTGCTATTTGGTTGGAAACAGAAAATGCTGCATGTGGTAATTGGTATAATGTCTTGAATAATGTGATACTTGGAAATTTTTGTGCTCATATAGATCATGTTTAAGCTCTTGCATCATGTACTTTGCACCCATTAATGAATAACTACATAGAGCTTGTTAAAATTTGGTTTGCATGATTGATCTCTAGAGTCTAGATATTTTACGGTTAAGGTGTTTGAACAACAAGGAGACAATGTAAAGTCTTATAATAGTTACAATATGTTCATATGTGAGCTTTGCTGCACCTTTTATACTTGAGTTTGCTTCAAACAACCTTGCTAGCCTAGCCTTGTATTGAGAGGAATTCTTCTCGTGCATCCAAATCCTTGAGCCAACAACCATGCCATTTGTGTCCACCATACCTACCTACTACATGGTATTTCTCCGCCATTCCAAAGTAAATTACTTGAGTGCTACCTTTAAAATTCTATTCTTTGTCTTTACAATATATAGCTCATGGAAAAATAGCCTTAAAAACTATTGTGGTGAAGAATATGTAGCTATGTATCTTATTTCTTAATAAGTTGCTTGTTGAGCGGTAACCATGTTTCTGGGGACGCCATCAACTTTTACACCTTTGTTGAATATCATGTGAGTTGCTATGCATGTTCGTCTTATCACGAAGTAAGGGCGATTTTCATGATCAAATGGTTTGAGTATGCATATTGTTAGAGAAGAACATTGGGCCGCTAACTAAAGCCATGATTCATGGTGGAAGTTTCAGTTTGGACAACTAATCCTCAATCTCTTATGAGAATTTTAAGCTGTTGTTGAATGCTTATGCATTAAAGAGGAGTCCATTATCACATTGTCTATGTTGTCCCAGGTATGGATGTCTAAGTTGAGAATAATCAAAGCGAGAAATCCAATGCGAGCTTTCTCCTTAGACCTTTGTACGGGCGGCATAGAGGTACCCCTTTGTGACACTTGGTTGAAACATATGCTATGCAATGATAATCCGTGTTAATCCAAGCTAATTAGGACAAGGTGCGAGCACTATTGGTATACTATGCATGAGGCTTGCAACTTATAAGATGTCTTATACATAACACATATGCTTTATTACTACCGTTGACAAAATTGTTTCTTGTTTTCAAAATTAAAAGCTCTAGCACATGATTTAATCTCTGCTTCCCTCTGCGAAGGGCCATTCTTCTACTTTTATGTTGAGTCAGTTCAGCTACTTCTATCCCAGAAGCAAACACTTGTATCAACTGTGTGGATTGATTCTTACATGTTTACTTATTGCACTTGTTATACTACTTT
>NC_061514.1:214954510-215004111 GCF_022539505.1 Lolium rigidum
CACACCGTCTATTTCCCCAAGAGGATTGAAAAAGCGTGCGGAGTTAATACTATTTCTCATGTGAGAACTATCAAAGTGGGAACTATTGATTGTCCTATATATGAGCCTAAAGAAGAATATCAAACTCTTGTGATTGGATCCATATCAATACAATTCAAGGTAACATGATTGATTTGAGGTTTATTTCTTCATATGCTATGTAAAATTTATTTGGTGGCAAGACTTGATCAACCTTGTTAACAAATACCTTTTATATGCATAGAGGAGGTAAACAACATCTCTTTCTTCCTCCACTTGCTTTAGTTGCTGTAGCATTTTTAATTTGCAAAGTTTCTTAGTTGATTTGAGTTTTCAAAAATTTTCCTGGCCAGTAATAATAAACTTAATACCCGAAAATGTGCATTTTTCAAAGTTTTCAAAAATTCGCGAAAATTACACCGTTGGTCCTATTTTTCGACGAGGCACCTGGGAGCACCAGAGGATGACCTGTGGGGCACCACAGGGTGCCACACCACAGGCCGGCGCGGCCAGCAAGGGGGCGCGCCACCCTGTGGTGTGGGCCCCTCCTTGCCCCACTACATCATCTCTTTCTCCCAGCACCTTCTCTCTCCCGAAAAAACTCGAACCAACTTTCTCTCACTCGCGTTTTTGCTCAAGAGCTCAGGATTTTTCGATCTCTTTGCTCAGCCCAGATTTCTGTTTGAAATTTGGCACATTTGCTCTCCGGTATGTGACTCTTTCGATTATCCAAATAGAATTTTGTTTGGTTGAGTATATCTTGAATATTTTGCTGCTGTAGGTAACATGTTTAGTGAGCTTGCATGCTTGTTCCAAGTGGTAGAAACTAGTTTTGATGCATGATTAGTACTCTAGCAAGTTCCTATGGTAGTTTCCCTCAATTATATGTCACCAAATCAAGTTTTATATTGTTTGTTGAAAATTTCAGAAAATGAAGAAGTTCAAATTTGGAGAATTGTTCAAGAAAGGAACAACCAGCACCGGGAGGCCTTCTAGGACCGCCACCCAAATTAGGCGGTCGTACAATGAGGACATCATCGCGCCTAGCTTCGCGCCCGAAGAGGACAATGGGGCTCCTAATGCCTCATCCTTCCCATGTTATGATTTTCTGACAAATGCAGGGGATATTGGATGATTTCTTCACCCTTGTCAACAGGGCGGGCTTAAGCACCTACGTTGGAGATGAAAGGGAGCAATACCACATGCTCACCAAATTTTTTGTCGAGAGCTTCCAGTTCCAAAACACGGAATATAATCCGACAGTTGCATTCAAGATCTATGGTACTCCTGTTACTATGGAATTGGAAGAATTTTGCCGTGCATTGGATATTGCCCCTGTAGGTACAGCAAGGAGGATCGATAACAACCCTCGGGACTTGTTGGAGCTCTATCGAGGGATCACCAATGATGACTGTCGCACCATTCAGCGGGGCAAGATAAGGAACATTCAACTCCCCGCCATTAAATATTTTGCATATTACGTTGCCACTAGCATACTTGGTAGGGAGAACACTAGCAATATTTCTAGTTACCATCTTGCTTTCTTGAATATTGCACTTACTGGACGGACATCTTATCATCTTGGTTCTCTTATTGCTCGCCGCCTGACTACCAGGGGGCCTATTTTTGGAGGAACTATTGCACTGCGCATTTTAACACATTTAGAGCTTCCTATTGATCCTAATGATGTGCCATTGGCCCCTAGGAGACATGATATTGCTGCTATGAAGAGTCATCATTTTGTTACCGCTGATTCTACTTTAGATAATATGGTCTATAGAATGTTGTTTTCTGACGGGGATGAGAAGGAAATCCCTCTTCCCCAACCAGGTTTGTTCGATATTGACGAGGCAATCATGGTCGTGCACTAAGGAGGAAGTGGATGAACATTTGAAGATAAAAGACTTCCACCAGCAACATGACTCCGAGGACGCCGGGACCTCCTACGACCACACCGTCACGTATCCGGGTGCTTCTTCTAGCACATACCCGGAATACGATCCATCTTCGTCATACTACGGAGACACTACCTCATGGGATCGATGGGATTGAACTCCACTTAGGCCAAAATCCTAAGCTTGGGGGGAGGTATACCGGCATCACTCATTCTTTGCATATTATGATTGCTGGATACTTTTATATACTTGTTTAGTCTCTTTGAGTGGTTTTCTAATGAGAGGAAGATGATATTTGGGGAAGTGCTGCCTGAAAACAGATTCTGGGCTGTTACCGTAAAAATTCGTGCGCACAGCCAGAACGTTATTTTGCTAAGCCAATTTTTGTGCATGTTCCCCAGGTTGTTATCTAACTTTCATTAGTTGAACACTTTTTGAACTGAGCAACGTAAGATTTTTGTAAAAATCGATTTCTGTACTGCTGTCAGGTTTTGGCAGATTTCTGCCATCTCGCTTTTCTGTGTTTCTTTTAGTTTGCTATTTCTTGCTTTCACTTTGTTTCTTTCCCAAAACACAAAAAGACCAAAAATATTTCTGTTGTTTCTTTTCACCACTTGTTTACTTGGTTTCTTGCATTTGTTTCGCTTTATTTGCTATTGCTAGTTTGCTATAAGAAAACCCAAAAAGATTTTGCTTTGTTTGCTTGTTTCCTTTCGTTCTTGTTCTTAAATTCGAAAACACCAAAAATATTTGCTGTTCTTCTTTGGTTTGTAAAGTTCATCATGAGTTCAATGGTTTTCGGTGGCTGGAGCGTGGTTTTCATTTCATATTATCCAAGCTACACAAGTGAAAAGGCAATAATGACGATCTACGACAATCTGATTGTGGTGAGAGGCTGGTATGAACTCTATTTGTTTTCATTTTTGTACATATACTCATCCATGTGAGCATGCTTAGTTGGTTCATGTGAGGTATATGTTATTTAAGAAAGTCTAGTAGTTCATGATCTCTCATGATTAGCTCCAATCTATTAATATGAGTAGCATGTCATGGATGTTTGCTTGCATTGTTTTATTCATAAGTAAGTATGGCATTGTGGTATCCTCCTCTGAATAATTCATTTATATCGACTTGGCACATGCTCACGCATGCATATGACTGAACAAGAGTCAATTAAGCCTCAATGATTTACATTGCTTCAGAGTTCTTGTATCACTTTTATGCCTCGGTTAATTTATTTTGCCGCAAGCACGATTATGACGATTCTTGCTCTCTTGATTTGTCGCTCCCTAGTCTTTTGCTAGCCTTCACTTGTACTGAGCGGGAACGCTGCTCGTGCCTCCAAACACATGAAAACCAAGTTATTCCGAGTGTCCACCATAAATACCTATGCATGGCATTTCAAACCATTCCAAGTAAATTCTCATGCGCTACCTTTAAAACCTTCAAAATGCTTCTCAATTTGTGTTAATGTTTCATAGCTCATGAGGAAGTATGTGGTGTTTAGCTTTCAACCTTGTCATTTACTTTTGACGGACTCTCATATGGAATAGTGGCACATCCGCTTATCCAATAATTTTGCAAAAAGAGCTGGCAATGGGATTCCCAGTCAGAAATTAATTAACTTAAATAGACACTCCTCCATGGTTTGTGATTGTTGGACGGCACCCGAAGATTCGGTTAGCCATGGCTTGTGTAAGAAAAGGTTGGGGGGAGTGTCATCATAATAATAAAACTGAAGTAAAAAGGCACTCCTTCATGATATGTGATTGTTGGCAGGCACCCGAGGATTCGGTTAGCCATGGTTTGTGTAAGAAAGGTTGGAAGGAGTGCCACATAAAAATGCAAATAATTCATGGGAGCCGCTCTTGAAAGTCCGGTTGGCGAGGTAGTTGGTGAACCCATTACCATTCGTTGACAACAACAAACACCTCTCAAAATAATTTTACTCCTGCTTTACAAATGAAAAGCTCTAGCGCATGTTAATCCCTGCTTCCCTCTGCGAAGGGTCAATCTTTTACTTTTATGTTGTGTCTCCATTATTTCTTTGAGCACTTTCTTGAGAGCACAACTGTCATTCTTAGTATAATATGCTTGTCTCAAAATATGATTGATTGTGGTATAACTTTGATGCTTTTATCTTTGACAATCACTACTTCTAGTCTTTCTATGAACTCCAGAGGTGCCCGGGCATTTATGTTTTGCCAATCAAATACAGGCAAGCGAGATACCACTTTATCATACTCTCTTATGAACATTGCAATTCTGCTTATATACATGATTCATGATGCTTATTATTAATTGTTGGTACCTCTTCATGATTGACATAGCTGTTAGATGATCTTATTTGCATGTACCTTATTATGAACTGCTCAAGTATTAGCCATATCATGAGAATATATACATCATATGAGCAAATGTGTTCGTTAAAGTTCTTTTATCGCTCAGTTGTTAACTGAATTGCTTGAGGACAAGCAATAAGCTAAGCTTGGGGGAGTTGATACGTCCAAAACGTATCTACTTTCCCGAACACTTTTGCTATTGTTTTGCCTCTAATTTGTGTATTTTGGATGCAACTAACACGGACTAACGCTGTTTTCGGCAGAACTGTTACGGTGTCTCGTTTTTGTGCAGAAATCCAACTTTCGGGAAAAACCTCGGGATTTTGACGAAAGGGCCTATTTTCCCGGAATACTGACGCAGCCGGAAGGACAATTGAAGTGGAGGCCCGAGGGCCCCACACCATATGGCGGCGCGGCCCGGGGGGCCCGCGCGGCCATGTGGTGTGGCCCCCTCGGCCGGCCTCCGACGCCCCCTTCGGACTACTTATTCGCCTCGACCTAAAAACGCACGGGGAGAAGTCGAAGTCGCCAGAAACCCTCCAGAACGCCGCCACATCGCGAAACTCCGTCGCAGGAGCCAGAAGTCTCCGTTCTGGCACTCCGCCGGGACGGGGATTTGGAGGAGATCATCACCACCATCACCGCCAACGCCTCTCCATCAACCAGCAATGTTTCCCCCATCCATGTGTGAGTAATTCCCCCGCTGTAGGCCGAAGGGGATGGTAGGGATTGGATGAAATTGGTCATGTAATAGCATAAGATTGTTAGGGCATAGTGCCTAGTGTCCGTAGATGGTACTTTTATGATATTGTTGCAACTTGTTATGCTTAATGCTTGTCACTAGGGCCCGAGTGCCATGATCTCAGATCTGAACATGTTATTGATTCATCATGATATTCGTTGTTTATGATCTTACATGCAAGTTGTATACACATGTCGCTGTCCGGAACCAATGGCCCCGAAGTGACAGAAATCGGGACAACCGGAGGGAATGGCAGTGATGTGAGGATCACATGTGTTCACGGAGTGTTAATGCTTTGCTCCGGTACTCTATTAAAAGGAGTACCTTAATATCCAGTAGTTTCCCTTGAGGCCCGGCTGCCACCTGCTGGTAGGACAAAAGATGTTGTGCAAGTTTCTCATTGCGAGCACGTACGACTATAATTGGAACACATGCCTATTGATTGATTAGTACTTGGATACCGTTTTATTATTATCTGCAAATGCCCTGCTATGATTGTTACATGAGTTTCTCTCATCCATGCAACGCCCGTCATCCGTCCCCGTGCCTACAGTATTTTAATCCTGCTATTTACTAAAATCACTACTGCTGTCTTTGTTACTCTGCTACTGTTATTTCACTACTGCTGCTACTATAAACTGTTACTACTGATAAACTCTTGCGAGCAAGTCTGTTTCCAGGTGCAGCTGAATTCACAACTCCGCTGTTAAGGCTTTCAAGTGTTCTTTGTCTCCCCTTGTGTCGAATCAATAAATTGGGTAATACTTCCCTCGAAGACTGTTGCGATCCCCTATACTTGTGGGTCATCACGTATCCGCAATGAACAACAAGCACTTGAAGAACAAGAACGGCAACAATAAGTACAAGAAGCTCAAGCTAGAAGGCAACGCCTTCATGAAGAGGAACAAAGGAAAGCGCAACAAGAGCGCCAAATCATCAAAGTTGTTCAACCTCAACGCCCTCAAGGTCAAGATAATCACCGCCATCATGATGATCGACCTCATGGTAGAAGACCACCTCCAAGGGCGAGAAATGAGGAATCAAGTCATCACCAAGCATCAAGTGAAGAAAGTGTGATGCCTCGACACCGCCGCAACAATGATGATCAAGATCAAGGTCATGGAAGACCACCTCCTCGTCAAAAACATAGAAACAACAATAGAGATGCTCAAGGTCCACTACATCAACCTCAACAACGTCAAGACCTTGGTGAAGAAAGACCACCTCCTAGACGCAATGACCGTAATGAGGAAGAAATCTTTGGGAAGCTAAAGTTCACCATGCCCAAGTTCCAAGGAGAGGAAGACCCCGATGCATACTTGTTTTGGGTACTCAAGGTTGACAAGATCTTCCGCATACACAACTTCTCCGAAGAAAAGAAGGTGGCCATGGCATCACTTGAGTTTGAGGGATATGCAAATGTTTGGTGGGAAGAAGTAAACAAGAAGCATGAAAAAGAAGACTTAGAGCCCATTGACACATGGGAAGAGATGCAAGAAGTCATGCACAAACGCTTTGTGCCCACCCACCACAAACATGACCTCTTCAACAAGCTAACTCAACCCAAGCAAAGCTTCAAGTCCGTTGAGGAGTACAACAAGGAGATGCACATGACCATGATGAGTGCGAATGTGGATGAGCGAGAAGAGCAAACTATGGCAAGATTCTTGAATGGATTGAACATTCCCGTCAAGAGGATAGTGGAATTTTTGCCTTACACCAACATGGTTGAGTTACTTCATCAAGCTACAAGGGCCGAGCGCCAAGTGCGAGAAGACGTAGCAAGTGCAAAAACAAAGTCCTTCTTCACCACAAGAAATGCAACAAACGCATCCTCAAGCATCAAAAATACAAGTGTTATTGCTTCCAAGGATCCTCCCAAACAAACAAGAAGTGCCATCAAGACAACAAGCTTCAAGCCGGATCAATCAACTATGTCCTCCAAAGCTTCCACGGGATCTAGTAACATCACTTGCTTCAAGTGTGGTGCTCAAGGACATAAATCCTTTGAATGCAATAACACAAGAGTTATGATAACTCGGGATGATGGAGATGTGGAGTACTTGAGTGAAGGTGAGTATGAAGCCTTGGTACAAGCCGCAACCAATCATGAAGATGATGACTTGGAAGACCAAGAGAAAGTCCTATGTGTGCATGATGCAAGCCCATCACTTGTGGTGACCAAAGTGTTGACAACCCATGCACTCCCCAATGAAGACCAAAGATGCAATATCTTCCAAACAAGAGCCGGAATCAATGGCAAGTCAATAAAGGTTCTCATCGATGGAGGGAGTTGCCACAACCTTGCAAGCACCGAACTATGCTCCAAGCTCAACCTCACACTCCGGAAACACCCCCATCCTTACCATGTGCAATGGTTAAGTGACAATGGAAATGTGAAGATACAACACACCGTCACAATATCCTTCAAGATTGGCGCGTATGAAGACACCGTTGATTGTGATGTCGTGCCCATGACGGTGTGCCACATGCTACTTGGTCGCCCTTGACAATATCACAAAAGAGCAAACCATGATGGCTACACAAATGCCTATAGCTTCAAGGTCGGCGACAAGACATTCATCCTACGCCCGATGACTCCTAGCCAAGTAATTGCGGACAATGCAAAGGCTTTAGCGAGGGCTAAGGAAGCTACTATCACTAGTGAGATGAGCGGTGAGAGAGTGACCCACCAAAAAGAAAGTGAGCGCCACAAGCCATATGTGAGTGAGATGAAGAGTGTCCTCATAGCTACCAAGAGTGAGATGAGAGGAGTGCACCACAACCCATCCACCAAATTGCATTATGTGCTCATTTGCAAGGGGCCACCCTCGGAGACTAACAACTTAACAACACTTTCTTCGTCTTTGTTGTCTCTTTTGAAGGAGTTCCAAGATGTCTTCCCGACGAGCTTCCTCATGGACTACCACCGCTTAGAGGCATCGAGCCCCGCATCGACCTCATACACGGCGCTCCTCTACCAAACCGCGCCGCCTACCGCACCGACCTCGAAGACACAAAGGAGATTCAGGGCCAAATTCAAGATCTCCTCGAAAAAGGGTATGTTCGTGAAAGCTTAAGCCCTTGTGCGGTTCCCGTGATTCTCGTTCCTAAACCGGATGCGTCGCAACGAATGTGTATGGATTGTCGCCCCATCAATGCCATTACCATTCGATACCGCAATCCCATTCCGCGTTTAGATGACATGCTTTATGAATTGAGTGGTGCCACGATTTTCTCTAAGATAGATTTGCGTAGTGGCTACCACCAAATCCGCATGGCAATTGGTGATGAATGGAAGACGGCATTCAAGACCAAACTTGGTCTCTATGAATGGCTTGTCATGCCATTTGGTCTTTCAAATGCTCCATCTACTTTCATGCATCCGATGAATCACATCTTGCGACCTCTCATTGGCAAGAGTGTGGTTGTCTACTTTGATGATATTCTCATTTATAGCAAAAATCTCGAGGACCATGTGCAACATGTGAGAGAAGTCTTATGCATCTTGCGCCGTGAAAAGCTCTTTGCAAATCTTCCCAAGTGCACCTTTGCACAAAGCAAGTTGGTTTTTCTTGGATTTGTGGTTTCCGCCAATGGGATTGAAGTTGATTCTTCCAAGGTTGAGGCCATCCACAATTGGCCCACTCCTACAAACGTTGGTCAAGTTCGAAGTTTTCATGGACTTGCCGGTTTCTATAGACGCTTTGTGAATTTTTTTAGCACCATTGCTTGCCCTTTAAATGAGCTTACTAAAAACAATGTTCCGTTTGTTTGGGGCAAGGCACAACAAAACGCTTTTGATGAATTGAAAAATAAACTCACCGAGGCACCACTACTCGTTCTTCCCGATTTTGCAAAAACTTTTGAGATAGAATGTGATGCGAGTGGACTTGGAATTGGTGGTGTCCTTATGCAAAATGGAAAACCAGTGGCATACTATAGCGAGAAGTTGGATGGCGCACGCCTCAACTATCCTATATATGACAATGAACTTTATGCTTTGGTTCGTGTTCTTGAAGTTTGGCAACATTATCTTTGGCCAAAAGAGTTTGTCATCCACTCCGACCATGAGTCTTTGAAGTATTTGAAAAGTCAACACAATTTGAACAAAAGACATGCAAAATGGGTTGAGTTCATTGAGTCTTTTCCATATGTAATCAAATACAAGAAGGGAAAGGACAATGTAGTTGCGGATGCTCTTTCCCACAAGCTCACCCTTTTACTCACTCGTTTGGATTTCATGTTTTGGGTCTTGATGAAATCAAAGACCTATATGCCTCCGATACCATCTTTGGCCCAATCTTTGCAAAGTGTTCTAGTGATAAGGGCATCGATGATTTCTATTTGCACCAAGGATTCTTGTTCAAGGGCAACAAACTTTGTATTCCCATGTCTTCGCTTCGCCTTTTGCTCTTACAAGAATCGCATGGTGGTGGTCTTATGGGACATTTTGGACGAGAGAAGACATATGCCATGCTTTCAACTCACTACTATTGGCCAAGAATGTACCGCGACGTGGAATGCCTTTGCCGACGGTGTACAACATGCTTACAAGCTAAGTCCACTTCCAACCCCTATGGCCTTTATACACCGTTGCCTATTCCTTATGCTCCTTGGTCCGATATAAGCATGGATTTCATACAAGGATTGCCTCGAACCAAATATGGTCATGATTCAATTTTTGTAGTGGTTGATCGATTCTCTAAAATGGCTCATTTCATACCATGCTCCCGAACGGATGGTGCTTCACATATTGCCTCCTTGTTTTTTAGGGAAATTGTGAGACTCCACGGTGTACCAAGAAGCATTGTTTCGGACCGAGATGTCAAATTCATGAGCTACCTTTGGAAGACACTAATGGTCAAGTTCAACGTCAAGCTTTTGTTCTCATCATCCTCGCACCCACAAACCGATGGGCAAATCTATCCGTCATCGGGATGGACAAATCCCACTGTTGATCTATATGCCTCAACGCACACTTTCCGAATACTTAATCCCATCTTTATAACCACCCATTTACGCAATGGCGATTGATGTAATCAAAGTACCATTCCGGTGTAAGTGATTTACATGATCTCATGGTCGAAGGACTAGGTAACTATGTATCGAAAGCTTATAGCAAGTTGAACTTCATGACTTGATCTCATGCTACGCTTATTTGGGTGTATGTCCATTATATCATTCACCCAATGACATAAACTTTTTATTAACAACATCCAATGTTCATGATCACAAAACCATGATCATCTATTAATCAACAAGCTAGTTATACAAGAGACTTACTAGGGAATCCTTGTTGTTTACATAACACACATGTATCAATGTTTCGGTTAATACAATTATAGCATGGGATGTAAACATTTATCATGAACACAAAGATATAACAATAACTAATTTATTATTGCCTCTTGGGCATATCTCCAACAGTCTCCCACTTGCACTAGAGTCAATAATCTAGTTTACAGTTGAAAAGATATAACACCTTGGCCTTCTGGTGCTTATCATGTTTTGCTCACGGGAGAGGTTTTAGTCAACGGATCTGACACGCTCAGAAACGTATGTATTTTGCAATTCATTTGCGTCTCAATGCATCACTCATTTTCCAAATGAGTAGGCATTAATTATATATGCTTAGTCCTCTGGTGGAACCTTAATTTCGCGGTCTGAAATATGTCACTAATATTATCATAAACAATAGAGCTTCAAAGTTCTGACACTATCGAAACTACACCAAGTTCTCAAAGAACTCCTCGACTTAACATCCTCAGTCATTGTTAAAAAAATGACATACTCTGCCTTTGTTTGTAGAATCCGTCACAATATTTAGAACTCATCTAAATCTAGCATAGACTTCTTCTAGCTCATTGTGCTACCTTTTAAACAACACTTAGCCTAATTGAGATTGAAATTATAATTTTTTTATATGAGACCAAACTAATATCGGTGCAACACCTTACAGCGATTTGTTTGTCATTACCCCATACAAAACTATATATATATCCTTGGTTCTTCTAAAGCACCCAGGGATATTCTTACTGTCGTCCAATGATCATTGCATGAATCATTCTAGTATATGCTCGTAAAACTTTAGAGCACAGGACATCTGACTTCGTACATATTATTCGTGATCTAAAATCACTCATCTGTTTTTACTCGTCGAGTGTCAAATACACTCAAGTCTTGCTAAACCTTCACACGAAAACAACACCTTCTTAATATTTTTATATTGAACTACTTCAATATTCATTCTATGTACTTTGACTTAAACTTATCATGTGTTTCAATCTATCTTCATAGATCTTGACACTAAATATGTTTCAGTCCATATCCTTTCATTGAACTTAATTCTCAACGAAACCTTTTAATCACATCAAGTATATAATTACATCATTTATAATCAATAATATGTCAGCCACATATAATATTATAACTATGTCTCAGCGCTCCCACTTAATTTCTTGCAAATGCAAGCATCTTCATCATTTCTGATGAAATCAAAAACTCATTGACTATTTCATCCGGTGAAGATTCCAACTCCGCGATACTCACTTCATCCAATTGAAGTTTGTATAGCTATCTAGTATTCCACGGACCAGCAAAACTCTTGGTTGTATCTAGTATACATCCTTAATACACACTTCTGGAAGGTATGTATTTCTGCCATCCTACTAACATATCTCATAAAAGAAATACGTAGTGGCTACTAGAATAATCCATATAGACTATAAGCATTGCTACGGAAGATCTAATCTTATCGTAGTCAACTCTTTAAACTTTGTCGTAAAACAACTTTTCGACAAGTCGAGCTTCTTCTAGGATATTCCATCCAAGTCCATCAATTTTATAGATCCATTTACTTTCAAAAAGTATTCACCTATATTGGATTTCATGGCGCATAGCCATTTTAACGGAGTCATGGCCCATCATAACTTCTTTGTATGTAGTTGGTTTATCATTGTTCAAAATCAATCCTTTGTCCACAAATCATTTATTTGATCACAAAGTAAACCATACCTACAAGGTTCAATGGGTACTTCGATCTCCATGACTATAAATCTTTTGTAGACATGGGAGCTATGATCGTCGTGGCCGCTTCCGGAACCATTTTCGATGTTGCGCTACTCTGATCATCATGCTCAGGTTCATAAACCTTATCAAATTCCATTGTCCTCCCACTCAAATACTTCGCTAGAAACAATTTCTTGAAGTAAGTAAGAAACATCGACAAACACTTTTGTCTTTGTCTCCATAGTGGAAAGAATTCCCAATCAATTCTCTCGGATAACCAACAAAGACATTCATCCGATTTTGGTTGTAAACTTATTTACTTATGCTATGCATACCAAAATTTAAGAAAGGACTATTAGGGTTTATCCCCATGCCATAACTCGTATGGTGTCATTTCAACGGATTATGATGATTCTCTATTCAGTGAAAAATCGGTAGTCTCTAAAGCATAATCCACAAAAATATAATGGCATAATTTTATATTATCTCATCATTAACCCAACAAGGTTTGGATACGTCCCTTGGAAACTCCATCATCACTATGATACTCCAAGAAACGTGAGTTGTAGAACAATTTCATAACTCTCTTAGATGTTCGCTAAAACTCGTAATTCAAATATTTCAACCATGATCCAATCATAGATATTTGACTTTTCTATTACGATGATTTCCACTTCATGCTGAAATTTATTTGAATCCATTCAAATGTTTCAAACTTCTTCCTTATCGAATATATCCACATATATATACTCAATTCATTGTTGGAAGTTTTCATGAAGTAGAAGAATCTTCCGCACACAACTATGCCCAGTGAACCACATACATCATCATGTATGTTTCCACTAAGTTAGTTGCCCGTTCAACTCTTGTCCTATGAACGGTATTTCAGTCATTCTTTTTAGAAGAGATTTGCAAGCGCCAAACGATTCAAAAATCAAATGAATCCAAAAATCCATTTGCATGGAGTTTCTTCATGCATTCCTTTCTAACATGACCTAAATGGCGGTTCCACTAATAAATGGAATTCACATCATTTGCCTTATGGCATTTTAGCGTCAGTGTTATGCATGTGTGCTTCACCATAAAGATTTATAATAACTTATCCATCGTACATGGAATACTGTCATAATTTGAACAACTCATTGTTTTCATTTGACTAGAACAAAACAACAAATATAAATTTCTTTATTATAAATCTGAAGGGCTAGGTAGAATGCCAACGATGAACACAACAACACTTTATTTTGTTCCAGACGTGCATTCCTACCATATTCCTTGTCAATCACTTAGGCCATTGTATTCTTGTATTGCGTTGTTTTGTATGACACTTCATACCAACCAATATGGTACAACTACCCAAGAATTTCATTGTGTGACCAAACAAGGAATACATTCATAACATGTATATCATCTATATACACCTGAGCTAGACTTTCTAGTCTTTTCTTTCTTTCTGCCAAAATCTTTTGTAGTTTCTCTTTTAGCTTTCCTCATTCTCAGAAAACACCTCACCTTCAATAACTTCTAGGTTTGTTGGTCAAACACCAATAACCTTGAGGTTCTTACCTTGAAGTTGATCATCATATGACAAGTGTTCCAGATTTCACTATTAGTAACATTTTAATGTGATGAACAATTTCACTCAGAATTTTTATCCATCAAATCATGATGTCTTTCTAAGACCATGTCTGTACATGCTAGGCTCGTAAAGTTTTAACCTTAGTATTCACATGTGCAAATCTGGCTTGCACCCGTTGTATGCACACGTAGAATCTATAACACCCGATCATCACGTGATGCTTCGAAACAACGAGTCTTAGCAATGGTTCATACTAAGGACGATCACTTCATGGATATGCGAATATCATTAGTGCCCAACTAGTTGGAGGATCGGGACGCCTAGCGTCTTCAACCTTCGTACATTCCCATAAAACTTATGAGTTTATGTAGTCTCACTAGATTATTCTATCATCTTGCAATAAGGTCTTAGATATCACATATATCTCATACCTCGCTTATTTCTGAAAACAAAATTTCCAGCTGCTTACTTTTCAAACGGATTTGAACTTCAAGTTTCACGGAGACAAGATGAATTTAGGTACTAATTGAAACCATTGCTCTTTGAATCAGCAACATGAGGTTTACTAAAAGTTTGCAATAGGACTTAATCATATCTTGATTCTTTAACAATACGGTACCAGTCCGTAAAGTTACTTGTCAGACTTAACAGTATTTCTATCTCAATTACAAGACTAGCGCATGGTAGATAACGGATGCCAATTCTACAAGTTTAATTCTAAATACTATTCAGACTATGTTCATGATAATTAGTTCATGTTTTAATCTAATTACTAATGAACTCCCACTTAATACAACATCCCTCATAGTTGTTTAGTGGCACACGATCCATATCCACTACACCAAAACTGATCATCACGTGAGATGATGTAGCTTCAATGGTGAACATCAACATGTTGATCATATCATCCATATGACTCGTGTTCAACCGTTAGGTTTCCTGTGTTCCGAGGCCATGTCTGTACATGCTAGGCTCGCCAAGCAAACCCAAGTATTTCCGCGCATGCAACATGGCTTACACCCATTGTATGTGAACGTAGAATCTATCACATCCGATCATCACGAGATGCTTCAAAACGACGAACTGTAGCAACGGTGCATACGAGGGGAGAACACTTTATTATCTTGATATTAATGTGAGGGATCATCTTATAATGCTACCGTCGCGATCTAAGCAAGATCAGATGCATAAAGGATTAACATCACATGAAATTCATAATATGTGATATGATATGGCCTTTCTTCTTGTGCTTTTGATCTCCATCTCCAAAGCGCATGAGCATGATCTCCACCATCACCAGCATTGCACCAAGGTCCATGGCGCCGCTTCATGTTTGTGCATCACTTATAGCTACTATAACAACTACTTGAAATAAAGCTATTACATGATGAATAGACACGCAGGTCTGAACAAATTTAAAGACAACCATTAGGCTCCTGCCGGTTGCCATAATACAATAATGAACATATCATACATCAAATATAATCATCATCACATCATGGCCATATCACATCACCAAACCCTGCAAAAACAAGTTAGACGCCTCTAATTTGGTTTGCATATTTTACGTGGTTTAGGGTTTTCGAGTAAGATCCAATCTACCTACGAACATGAACCACAACGGTGATACACTACAGGAATACAGAGGTTTGGTAACACATATCTGTAACATAAGAAAAAATATGTTACTCCATAAAATCTTAGTAACACACCAATTGTGTGCACCCCGAATTTGTAACACAAAGTATGAGAGATGTGAAGAGTGTTACAAATTTGTAACACATGATTGAAGGTGTTGCAAGGGAGTAACACATGATTTCCAAATATCGAAATTGTGTTACTAGGTTGTATCACATAGCTCGAAAAGAATATGGTGTTACAAGTATGTAACACAAAGGGTAAGATGCAAAATTAAATGTTACAACCGAAATGACAACAAACTAGTTGTACTATATTTCTTGGAGCAAAGATGATAGTAGTGCAATGGTAGGTGATTTTTACTTGTATATATATTGGTATTTGGTTCGAGTCCTAAACAATGTTTTTTACATCTTGATGCGCGTAGATGACACGTCCGTTGGGAACCCCAAGAGGAAGGTGTGATGCGCACAGCAGCAAGTTTTCCCTCAATAAGAAACCAAGGTTATCGAACCAGTAGGAGCCAAGAAGCACGTCGAAGGTTGATGGCGGCGGGATGTAGTGCGGCGCAACACCAGGGATTCCGGCGCCAACGTGGAACCTGCACAACACAACCAAAGTACTTTGCCCCAACGAAACAGATGAGGTTATCAATCTCACCGGCTTGCTCGTAACAAAGGATTAGATGTATAGTGTGGATGATGATTGTTTGCAGAAAACAGTAGAACAAGTATT
Source organism: Lolium rigidum (assembly GCF_022539505.1). Classification (NCBI taxonomy): domain Eukaryota; kingdom Viridiplantae; phylum Streptophyta; class Magnoliopsida; order Poales; family Poaceae; genus Lolium; species Lolium rigidum. Next base: position 214,970,471 of record NC_061514.1, read on the forward strand.
GCGATAGATTGTATTCGATGTAAAAGAATGGACCGGGGTCCACAGTTCACTAGAGGTTTCTCTCCCATAAGATAAATAGCATGTTGGGTGAACAAATTACGGTTGGGCAATTGACAAATAGAGAGGGCATGACCATGCACATACATGATATGATGAGTATAGTGAGATTTAATTGGGCATTACGACAAAGTACATAGACCGCTATCCAGCATGCATCTATGCCTAAAAAGTCCACCTTCGAGTTATCATCCGAACCCCTTCCAAGCATTAAGTTGCAAACAACGGACCATTGCATTAAGTATGGTGCGTAATGTAATCAATAACTACATCCTCGGACATAGCATCAATGTTTTATCCCTAGTGGCAACATCACATCCACAACCTTAGAACTTTCTCGTCATCGTCCCGCATTTAATGGAGGCATGAACCCACTATCGAGCATAAATACTCCCTCTTGGAGTTAAGAGTAAAAACTTGGCCGAGCCTCTACTAATAACGGAGAGCATGCAAGATCATAAACAACACATAGGTAATAGATTGATAATCAACATAACATAATATTCTCTATCCATCGGATCCCAACAAACTCAACATATAGCATTACAGATAGGTGATCTTGATCATGTTAGGCAGCTCACAAGATCCGACAATGAAGCACATAAGGAGAAGACGACCATCTAGCTACTGCTATGGACCCATAGTCCAGGGGTGAACTACTCACACATCACTCCGGAGGCGACCATGGCGGTGAAGAGTCCTCCGGGAGATGATTCCCCTCTCCGGCAGGGTGCCGGAGGCGATCTCCTCGAATCCCCCGAGATGGGATTGGCGGCGGCGGCGTCTCTCGGAAGGTTTTCCGTATCGTGGCTCTCGGTATCGGGGGTTTCGCGACGAAGACTATATGTAGGCGGAAGGGCAGGTCGGGGGCGTCACGGGGCCCCACACGCTAGGGCCGCGCAGCCCCCCCGGGTCGCGCCGCCCTAGTGTGGCGGCGCCCCGTGGCCCCACTTCGTCTTCTCTTCGGTCTTCCGGAAGCTTCGTGGCAAAATAGGCCCCCGGGCGTTGATTTCGTCCAATTCCGAGAATATTTCCTTACTAGGATTTCTGAAACCAAAAACAGCGTAAAACAACAACTCGGCTCTTCGGCATCTCGTTAATAGGTTAGTGCCGGAAAATGCATAAATATGACATAAAGTATGCATAAAACATGTAGATATCATCAATAATGTGGCATGGAACATAAGAAATTATCGATACGTCGGAGACGTATCAGCATCCCCAAGCTTAGTTCTCGCTCGTCCCGAGCGAGTGAACGATAACAAAGATAATTTCCGGAGTGACATGCCATCATAACCTTGATCATACTATTGTAAGCATATGTAATGAATGCAGCGATCAAAACAATGGTAATGACATGAGTAAACAAATGAATCATAAAGCAAAGACTTTTCATGAATAGTACTTTCAAGACAAGCATCAATAAGTCTTGCATAAGAGTTAACTCATAAAGCAATAAATCAAAGTAAAGGTATTGAAGCAACACAAAGGAAGATTAAGTTTCAGCGGTTGCTTTCAACTTATAACATGTATATATCATGGATATTGTCAATGTAAAGTAATATAACAAGTGCAATATGCAAGTATGTAGGAATCAATGCACAGTTCGCACAAGTGTTTGCTTCTTGAAGTGGAGAGAGATAGGTGAACTGACTCAACATAAAAGTAAAAGAAGGGCCCTTCGCAGAGGGAAGCATTGATTGCTATATTTGTGCTAGAGCTTTGGTTTTGAAAACAAGAAACAATTTTGTCAACGGTAGTAATAAAGCATATGTATCATGTAAATTATATCTTACAAGTTGCAAGCCTCATGCATAGTATACTAATAGTGCCCGCACCTTGTCCTAATTAGCTTGGATTACCGGGATTATCATCGCAATACACATGTTTTAACCAAGTGTCACAAAGAGGTACCTCTATGCCGCCTGTACAAAGGTCCAAGGAGAAAGCTCGCATTGGATTTCTCGCTTTTGATTATTCTCAACTTAGACATCTATACCGGGACAACATAGACAACAGATAATGGACTCCTCTTTAATGCATAAGCATTTAGCAACAATTAATGTTCTCATATGAGATTGAGGATATATGTCCAAAACTGAAACTTCCACCATGATTCATGGCTTTAGTTAGCGGCCCAATGTTCTTCTCTAACATTATATATGCTCTAACCATTAAATGAGTGGTAAATCTCCCTTACTTCAGACAAGACGGACATGCATAGTACCTCTCATGATATTCAACAAAGAGTAGTTGATGGCGTCCCCAGGAACATGGTTATCGCACAACAAGCAACTTAATAAGAGATAAAGTGCATAAGTACATATTCAATACCACAATAGTTTTTAAGCTATTTGTCCCATGAGCTATATATTGCAAAGGTAAAGAATGGAAATTTTAAAGGTAGCACTCAAGCAATTTACTTTGGAATGGCGGAGAAATACCATGTAGTAGGTAGGTATGGTGGACACAAATGGCATAGTGGTTGGCTCAATGATTTTGGATGCATGAGAAGTATTCCCTCTCGATACAAGGTTTAGGCTAGCAAGATTATTTGAAACAAACACAAGGATGAACCGGTGCAGCAAAAACTCACACAAAAGACATATTGTAAATATTATAAGACTCTACACCGTCTTCCTTGTTGTTCAAACTCAATACTAGAAATTATCTAGACTTTAGAGAGACCAATTATGCAAACCAAATTTTAGCAAGCTCTATGTATTTCTTCATTAATAGGTGCAAAGTATATGATGCAAGAGCTTAAACATGAGCACAACAATTGCCAAGTATCAAATTATTCAAGACATTTTAGAATTACTACATGTAGCATTTCCCGATTCCAACCATATAACAATTTAACGAAGAAGATTCAACCTTCGCCATGAATATTATGAGTAAAGCCTATGGACATATTTGTCCATATGCAACAACGGAGCGTGTCTCTCTCCCACACAATGAATGCTAGGATCCATTTTATTCAAACAAAAACAAAAACAAAAACAAACCGACGCTCCAAGCAAAGCACATAAGATGTGATGGAATAAAAATATAGTTTCAGGGGAGGAACTTGATAATGTTGTCGATGAAGAAGGGGATGCCTTGGGCATCCCCAAGCTTAGACGCTTGAGTCTTCTTAAAATATGCAGGGGTGAACCACCGGGGCATCCCCAAGCTTAGAGCTTTCACTCTCCTTGATCATATTGTATCATCTCCTCTCTTGATCCTTGAAAACTTCCTCCACACCAAACTCAAAACAACTCATTAGAGGGTTAGTGCACAATTAAAATTTACATGTTCAGAGGTCACATAATCATTCTTAACACTTCTGGACATTGCACAAAGCTACTGAAAGTCAATGGAATAGAAAAATCCATCAAGCATAGCAAAACAGGCAAAGCGAAATAAAAGGCAGAATCTGTCAAAACAGAACAGTTCGTAAAGACGAATTTTATTGAGGAACGAGAGTTGCTCAGATGAAAATGCTCAAATTGAATGAAAGTTGCGTACGTATCTGAGGATCACGCACGTAAATTGGCAGATTTTTCTGAGTTACCTACAGAGAGGCAGGTCGAAATTCGTGACAGCAAGAAATCTGTTTCTGCGCAAGTAATCCAAATCTAGTATGAACCTTACTATCAAAGACTTTACTTGGCACAACAATGCAACAAAACTAAGATAAGGAGAGGTTGCTATAGTAGTAACAACTTCCAAGACTCAAATATAAAACAAAAGTACTGTAGTAAAATAAACACATTGGTTATCTCCCAAGAAGTGCTTTCTTTATAGCCATTAAGATGGGCTCAAGCAGCTTTAATGATGCACTCGCAAGAAATAGTAGTTGAAGCAAAAGAGAGCATCAAGAAGCAAATTCAAAACAAATTTAAGCCTAACATGCTTCCTATGAAAAGGAATCTTGTAAATAAACAAGTTCATGAAGAGCAAAGTTACAAGCATAGAAAGATAAAACAAGTGCAGCTTCAAGATTTTCAGCAAAAAGAGAGGTGTTTTAGTAACATGAAAATTTCTACAACCATATTTTCCTCTCTCATAATAATATCCAGTAGCATCATGAGCAAACTCAACAATATAACTATCACATAAAGCATTCTTATCATGAGTCTCATGCATAAAATTATTACCTCTCCCAACATAAGCATAGTCATTCTTATTAATTGTAGTGGGAGCAAATTCAACAAAGTAGCTATCATTATTATTCTCATCATCAAATATAGGAGGCATATTATAATCACAACAAAATTTACTCTCCATAGTAGGTGGCACCAAAAGACCACTATCATTATAATCATCATAAATAGGAGGCAGAGCATCATCAAAGAAAATTTTCTCCTCAATGCTTGGGGGACTAAAAAGATCATGAAAACCAGCTTCCCCAAGTTTATAACTTTCTATATCATTATCAACAATGGTGTTCAAAGCGTTCATACTAATATTACTACCAGCATGCAAATAAGGTTCCATAGGTTTTTTAATTTTCGCATTAAACCATTCATGTCTTAACTCAGGAAATAGAATAAGAAGCTCATTGTTGTCCATTATGCCTAACTAGTGTAAACAAGAAACAAAAAGATGCAATTGCAGGATCTAAAGGAAATAGCTTCGAGCACACACACAATGGCGCCAGAAAAGTACTTTTACCTGGGACCGGAGTATGAGTGCCTTTTACCTTTCCTCCCCGGCAGCGGCGCCAGAAAAGTGTCTTGATGCGCGTAGATGACACGTCCGTTGGGAACCCCCAAGAGGAAGGTGTGATGCGCACAGCAGCAAGTTTTCCCTCACTAAGAAACCAAGGTTATCGAACCAGTAGGAGCCAAGAAGCACGTCGAAGGTTGATGGCGGCGGGATGTAGTGCGGCGCAACACCAGGGATTCCGGCGCCAACGTGGAACCTGCACAACACAACCAAAGTACTTTGCCCCAACGAAATAGTGAGGTTGTCAATCTCACCGGCTTGCCGTAACAAAGGATTAGATGTATAGTGTGGATGATGATTGTTTGCAGAAAACAGTAGAACAAGTATTGCAGTAGATTGTATTCGATGTAAAAGAATGGACCGGGGTCCATAGTTCACTAGAGGTGTCTCTCCCATAAGATAAATAGCATGTTGGGTGAACAAATTACAGTTGGGCAATTGACAAATAGAGAGGGCATGACCATGCACATACATGATATGATGAGTATAGTGAGATTTAATTGGGCATTACGACAAAGTACATAGACCGCTATCCAAACATGCATCTATGCCTAAAAAGTCCACCTTCGAGGTTATCATCCGAACCCCTTCCAGTATTAAGTTGCAAACAACGAGACAATTGCATTAAGTATGGTGCGTAATGTAATCAATAACTACATCCTCGGACATAGCATCAATGTTTTATCCCTAGTGGCAACAAGCACATCCACAACCTTAGAACTTTCCGTCACTCGTCCCGCAGTTAATGGAGGTATGAACCCACTATCGAGCATAAATACTCCCTCTTGGAGTTAAGAGTAAAAACTTGGCCGAGCCTCTACTAATAACGGAGAGCATGCAAGATCATAAACAACACATAGGTAATAGATTGATAATCAACATAACATAATATTCTCTATCCATCGGAGCCCAACAAACACAACATATAGCATTACAGATAGGTGATCTTGATCATGTTAGGCAGCTCACAAGATCCGACAATGAAGCACATAAGGAGAAGACGACCATCTAGCTACTGCTATGGACCCATAGTCCAGGGGTGAACTACTCACACATCACTCCGGAGGCGACCATGGCGGTGAAGAGTCCACCGGGAGATGATTCCCCTCTCCGGCAGGGTGCCGGAGGCAATCTCCTGAATCCCCCGAGATGGGATTGGCGGCGGCGGCGTCTCTGGAAGGTATTCCGTATCGTGGCTCTCGGTACTGGGGGTTTCGCGACGAAGACTATATGTAGGCGGAAGGGCAGGTCAGGGGGCGTCACGGGGGCCCCACACGCTAGGGTCGCGCGGCCCCCCCTGGGCCGCGCCGCCCTAGTGTGGCGGCGCCCCGTGGCCCCACTTCGTCTTCTCTTCGGTCTTCTGGAAGCTTCGTGGCAAAATAGGCCCCTGAGCGTTGATTTCGTCCAATTCCGAGAATATTTCCTTACTAGGATTTCTGAAACCAAAAACAGCAGAAAACAGCAACTGACTCTTCAGCATCTCGTTAATAGGTTAGTGCCGGAAAATGGATAAATATGGCATAAAGTATGCATAAAACATGTAAATATCATCAATAATGTGGCATGGAACATAAGAAATTGTCGATACGTCGGAGACGTATCACATCTTCAGAACCATGTGGTCAATATATGAAAGTGAGACAAGACAAACGGTTATGCAGCTCACAAATTTCTGGACATCGCCATGGTTAGTCTATGCAACATATGCGATATTAATTTACTTTTCTTCAAACAATTGTGTTTCACATATTGAGAAATAATAGGGAAGAACAATAAATGGTCCTTGGACTAATAACTATTGATATAACAAAAAAAATCAGATGAAATCAAAAGGAATAACTGGCCGGTTGAAGTGCAGCTGAAATTCAAAGGTGTACATAGTCAACATGGGACATGCATGTGATTCTAACTTCTGAGACATGAATGGTTCAGTATAGACAACAACACATCAAGCTAGAGGCTGAAAGTTTGGCAACATATTGTAATGACGAGCTTTGATGATTTCTTCAACTTTGATTATTTCTTCAAGATCAACATCATAACACTTCAGCTTCATTGAGTGTAAGCTAATAAAAAGAGAATAGGGAATGAGCCACTCTGGCGGTTCGCGCGTCGATAGACGCGGTTGCCACTCGTTGTTATGCTTAAATTCGCGCTGGATCGAGCCAGAGTAGCTGCCAAGCGGGCCTATGGGAAAAGCAAATGGACGCGCGGTGCGACCGCGTAGGATCCGCAGAGACGCAAATGTGCCGCATATTTGAGCCGCCTTTGCATCTCTACCGACGGCTCGGTCACTATGGGTCGCTCTGTGGAATAGGTGCAGGCGCATTTTTCGATCACGCGGACGCAAACGGTCGCTCAGCTTCCGTTTGCGTCACCCCTTTGGAGATGCCCTTAGATCAACGAAAGTTTCTCATTATATGGTACTCCCTCCGGTTCATATTAATTGACTCTAATATGAATGTATCTAGACATATTTTAGTTCTAGATACATCCATATTGGAGTCAATTAATATGAATCGGAGGGAATATTATCTCTTTAAATAAATCGGAGTAAATAACTGTATAATGATCCAAAGTCTCGTAGAAATACAATTCATCATTTTTACCATCTAAACAACATTTAGCATTCAACCTCAATATCTAGTGTTACTGTAGATGAAGGTGGAGTCCTAGGGAAGTTTCTTGGCACAATAGCTAGACTTGGAGGCTATTGCCTACTTGACAAAAAGGATTGGCGTAATGTCAAGAAGGATGGTGGGGCTGACACAATACTTCAGTGCGTACAGGTATTCCAATATAACACGAGAAGAAAAATAGAGTTATATTATCTACCATATATTTTACTTTCCTACGTTTGCTCTAGTATAAATACAATCCTGACCTAGCTGATTACATTTATTCATTCTTTCTTAAAATCCAGACAAAGTTTATGTATCCTGCTAAATGTGATAAGTGGATATTAAAAACTATCGGACGAGATTGGAGAAAATTCAAGGCTGGTTTTAAGAAAGAATTATTTAATGCAAAGAAAAAAAAAAGCTCTGTATAAGCTTTGTCCAGAATATGTGGACAACGACCAATGGCGTGAACTTGTCAACTATTGGAAATCCAAAGAAGGAAGGGTAAGCTTTCGATCGTTTTTTATTGGATTGTGTGCTGCATAATGTTTATCGTAACACGCAGTTAGTGAGAAGAACAAAATTAGCCGAGCATCTGTGAAAACATCTCATACAGCTGGTAGAAAGAGTTATGCTCGTTGGGCTGAGGACCTTGTGAGTAATCTTTTTTTTACATCTCATACATCCGTGACAATGCCTTGACAATTATGTCTAAGGGACACACTACTTACAAGTTAAACTGGGTAGTCTTGTTTCTGTATTTTACCGCCAATTCTTTGCTACGCTCAAGAAAATATTCTGAGCCGTGATCAATCTAATTGTATTGACTTCAGAAATTTTTGTATCCATGTATATTAGTTAGATTTTGAACATATGTCAATATGAATAGCTTATATATTCTGTCTCTTTAATGGTGTAATAGTTTTCCTGATCATTTTTAATATTTGTGTACTTTTTTTGCAGCGACAAGAAGATCCTAAAAACAAACAACCACATAGGGCGAAGGTTTATTTAGTGACTCATAGAAAAAAAGATGGAAACAAATAAACATGTGGTAGGCTAATATAAGTTGAATTATTGTACAAGATCAAGTTAACATTGAGTCTAATAAGCAGCGTATGCCTTACTCTTCTTGTACAGGCTGACTTGGCTGTCTTGGAAAAGCTAATAAAGAACGTACCAGAGCTAGCACAGAGTGACCATGAAAAAGTTGCATGGAAAGGTGATGCCTTACATACAATTCGGGGGAAGAAAAGCCTGGACAAGTGCATGGCATGGGTTTGCTTCCAGTGCCTAACCAAGTTTATTGTCGGTTACCACGCTATCTCAAGAATATCAATATGACTACAACAAATAGGTCAGCACATGACGGAGAGAGTGATGTTATGGAGGAAATAATGTGTTGAACTAATTTTTAATTCTGTAGGTCAATTTCCGCCTAGGTAATGATGAATCTCAGTCGACTGGTCGGTCTGAGAAATATCGAAGGGCAGATTGGAGCAACCATGCATGATTGGTGTTTTTGCATAGTCACGATTTCATGTATTATAGGTTAGCTTAGTATGTTGAGAAATGTAGTAGCTTTTTCTTAAATATGTATCGTCTATGTGTTCATTCATTGTTATGAATGCTATGAAGTGACATGAAACATGTTGATTTTATCTCCATAATGCAGTTCATATACACGTGTTGCTAATTGTAGCTATGGTCCTTTTGTTATTACACATGCTGGTATATGTTTGTCGTTTTCTCATACAAGTTTAATGAAATAATTTATTAATAAAATATGAAAGTAAGGAATTCTAAACAAGCACCGTTTAAGTAAAATTAATACCTATTAAACATCGTTACTAACAGTGAGGTGTTACTACAACTAGATAAACATGTTACTAAGTATGGGACCAAAAAGAATAGCTATGTTACAATATATAGAAAAACACGTTACTATTAATACTGAAAAATGTTACAACTGTGTTACTAAGGCCCTATAGACTCGCACCAATCTTGAGTAATTGTGTTACAGTAATTGGTAATATGTGTTACCAACCGTGTTACTATAGCAAGAAAAACATGTTACTAAGCGTGTTACTACAGTCATAAAAAGATGTTACTAGAACTTATGGTAACACATATAGCTTGTGTTACTACCGTACACTTGTAACAGTTTTATATGCGTATAGGAACAATTGTTTATGTGCTACAAGGACAACACCTAGTAACACGACATATAAGAACACATAAAAAAGGTGTTACTAGGAACGTCAGTAACACCTTTTCTAAGGTATAGTAGCACATGACTGTGTTACTAGATCCCTGTCGTGGTGTAGTGATACTAGTGTTGTCAATAGAAAGAGTAAATTGGATCTTCACTATGGTGGGAGAAACAGACACCCGCAAAGCCACTTATGCAATACAAGTTGCATGTCAAGCGTGGAGCAAGTCTCATGAGACGCGGTCATGTAAAGTTAGCCCGGGCCGCTTCATCCCACCATCCCGCAAGATGCAAAGTACACTAACCAAAAACAACAAGAGCATCAACACCCACAAAAGCATTGTGTTCTACTCGTGCAACAGATCTATGCATAGACACGGCTCTGATACCACTGATAGGTTCGTTGCATAGAAAACAAAAAAATTCTACCGTGAACAAGAACAAAACCAAGATCCAATCTAGGAAAAGCCAAGATCTAATCTATGAAGATCGAAGCAACGAGATGTATGTGAGACTAACCCTCGAAGATTTCCAAAGCCTACGAGATTATATCTCGTTGTTGATGTAGTCGATCATCCGATGCTGCAATCCGGCAGCACTTCCGTACTCTGTCGTGCGTACGGTGTCGATGAAGCCCGTCCTCTCCCCATTCCAGCGGGCAGCGGAGGTGTGGTAGATACCCTCGGAATCCCATCAGCACGACGGCGTGGTGGTGGTGGTGGTGGAGGAGAAAAGCTGCAGGGCTTCGCCAAGCCGGAGCAGCTCTATGGAGGAGAGAGGGGCGGCCAGAGCTAGGTCTGGAAGGGGTGGTGCACCCCCTGCCCCCTCCCCTCTTTATATAGGGGGGGAGGTCTGTTGGGGTGGCCCCCCCAAGCCCATGTAGGGCTTGGCCGGCGGCCAAAAGGGGGAGAGGGGAGTTTTCTTCCCCCCCCCTCCCCACCAAGTTGATCCCCCTTAGGGTTTTAGGGAAACCCTAGGGGTTTGGCCGGCTGGGCCTTGGGGGGCATGTGCCCCTGGCCCATTAGGCTAGGGAGCATACCCTCGGCCCATGCTAGGCCTCCTAGGGTCGTGGGCCCACTGGTGGGACCCCCAGAACCTTCTAGAACCTTCCTAGTCTTTCACCGGAAAAATCCCGAACTTTTCCGAAACCTAGAAATTAACTTCCCTTATATGAATCTTATTCTCCGGACCATTCCGGACCTCCTCGTGATGTCCTGGATCCCATCCGAGACTCCGAACAAACTTCGGTCTCCATCTCATATTCCGAATCTACTTATGCGACATCGAATCTTAAGCGCGTCACCCTACGGTTCGTGAACTATGCAGACATGGTCGAGACTCCTCTCCGACCAATAACCAATAGCGGGATCTGGAGATCCATAATGGCTCCCACATATTCAACGATAACTTAGTGATCGATTAAACCATTTACATACGATACCGATTCCCTTTGTCACGCGATACTTTACTTGTCCGAGGTTCGATCATCGGTATCTCCATACCTTGTTCAACCTCGTTACCGACAAGTAATCTTTACTCGTTATCGTGGTATGTCATCTCTTGTGATCCAATCACATGCTTGCAAGCTAATCAGACGACATTCCACTGAGAGGGCCCAGAGTATATCTATCCGTCATCGGGATGGACAAATCCCACTGTTGATCCATATGCCTCAACTCACACTTTCCGAATAATTAATCCCATCTTTATAACCACCCATTTACGCAATGGCGATTGATGTAATCAAAGTACCCTTCCGGTGTAACTGATTTACATGATCTCATGGTCGAAGGACTAGGTAACTATGTATCGAAAGCTTATAGCAAGTTGAACTTCATGACTTGATCTCATGCTACGCTTATTTGGGTGTATGTCCCTTATATCATTCACCCAATGACATAACCTTGTTATTAACAACATCCAATGTTCATGATCACGAAACCATGATTATTTGTTAATCAACAAGTGATGACGCGTGAAGCACACGTCCGTTGGGAACCCCAAGAGGAAGGTGTGATGCGTACAACAACAAGTTTTCCCTCAGTAAGAAACCAAGGTTATCGAACCAGTAGGAGATGAAGGCCACGTGAAGGTTGTTGGTGAAGGAGTGTAGTGCGGCGCAACACCAGGGATTCCGGCGCCAATGTGGAACCTGCACAACACAATCAAAATACTTTGCCCCAACTTAATAGTGAGGTTGTCAATCTCACCGGCTTGCTGTAAACAAAGGATTAAACGTATGGTGTGGAGAATGATGTTTGTTTGCAAAGAACAACAGAGAACAATGATTGCAGTAGGTTGTATTTCAAATGTAAAAGAATGGACCGGGGTCCACAGTTCACTAGTGGTGTCTCTCCAATAAGATAAATAACATGTTGGGTGAACAAATTACAGTTGGGCAATTGACAAATAGAGAGGGCATAACAATGCACATACATATCATGATGACTACTATGAGATTTACTTAGGGCATTACGACAAAGAACATAGACCGCTATCTAGCATGCATCTATGCCTAAAAAGTCCACCTTCGGGTTAGCATCCGCACCCCTTCCAGTATTAAGTTGCAAACAACATACAATTTCATTAAGTACCGTGCGTAATGTAAACAATACAAATATCCTTAGACAAAGCATTGATGTTTTATCCCTAGTGGCAACAACACATCCACAACCTTAGGGGTTGCTGTCACTCCCCCAGATTCAATGGAGACATGAACCCACTATCGAGCATAAAAACTCCCTCTTGGAGTTACAAGTATCAACTTGGCCGAGCCTCTACTAGCAACGGAGAGCATGCAAGATCATAAACAACACATATATGATAGATCGATAATCAACTTGACATAGTATTCCATATTCATCGGATCCCAACAAACACAACATGTAGCATTACAAATAGATGATCTTGATCATGATAGGCAGCTCACAAGATCTAAACATGATAGCACAAGAGGAGAAGACAACCATCTAGCTACTGCTATGGAACCATAGTCCAAGTATGAACTACTCACGCATCAGTCCGGAGGCGGGCATGGTGATGTAGAGCCCTCCGGTGATGATTCCCCTCTTTGGCAGGGTGCCGGAGGCGATCTTCAGAACCCCCCGAGATGGGGTTGACGGCGGCGGTGTCTCAGTAAATTTTCTCGTATCCTGGCTCTCGGTACTAGGGTTTTCGCGACGGAAGGATTATATAGGCGAAGGGGCAGAGTCGGGGGACGCTCGAGGGGCCCACCCCATATGGCGGCGCGACCAGGGGTGGGGCCACGCCATCCTATGGTGTGGCCGCCTCGTGGCCCCTCTTCGTCTCCTCTCCGGTGTTCTGGAGGACTCCGTGGAAAATAAGACCGTGGGCTTTTGTTTCGTCCAATTCCGAGAATATTTCCCGTGTAGGCTTCGGCATCTTGTTAATAGGTTAGTACCGGAAAATGCATAAAAATGATATAAAGTATATATAAAACATGTGAGTATTGTCATAAAACTAGCATGGAACATAAGAAATTATAGATACGTTTGAGACGTATCAAGCATCCCCAAGCTTAGTTCCTACTCGCCCTCGAGTAGGTAAACGATAAAAAGGATAACTTCTGAAGTGACATGCTACCATCATAATCTTGATCAGTACTATTGTAAAGCATATGAGATGAATGAAGTGATTCAAAGCAATGGTCTATAGTTTGTTAACAAATAGATAATGACTAAACAACTGAATCATATAGCAAAGACTTTTCATGAATAGTACTTTCAAGACGAGCATCAACAAGTCTTGCACAAGAGTTAACTCATAAAGCAATAGATTCTTAATAGAAGGTTTTGAAGCAACACAAAGGCAGATTTAAGTTTCAGCAGTTGCTTTCAACTTTCAACATGTATATCTCATGGATAATTTTCAACACAAAGTAATATGATGAGTGCAAATAAGCAAGTATGTAAGAATCAATGCACACAGTTGACACGAGTGTTTGCTTCTAAGATAGAAAGAGGTAGGTAAACTGACTCAACATAAAGTAAAAGAAAGGCCCTTCGCAGAGGGAAGCAGGATTACTCATGTGCTAGAGCTTTTTATTTTGAAAACATGGAAACAATTGTGTCAACGGTAGTAATAATTCATATGTGTTATGCATAAAACCTCCTATAAGTTGCAAGCCTCATGCATCGAATACTAATAGTGCCCGCTCCTTGTCCTAATTAGCTTGGATTTCCATGGATTATCATTGCATTACATATGTTTCAACCAAGTGTCACAAAGGGGTACCTCTATGCCACATGTACAAAGGTCCAAGGAGATAGATCGCATTTGATCTCTCAATTTTGATAGATCTCAACTTGAGGACATCCATATCGGGACAACATCGAAAACAGATAATGGACTCCTCTTTTATGCTTTAAGCATTCAACAACACATAATATTCTCATAAGAGATTTGAGGATTAATGTCCAAGCTGAAACTTCCACCATGATACATGGCTTTGGTTGGCGGCCCAATGTTCTTCTCTAACAATATGTGGCAAATCTCCCTTACTTCAGACAAGACGAACATGCATAGCAACTCACATGATATTCAACAAAGGTGTGACAGGTTGATGGCGTCCCCAGAAACATGGTTACCGCTCAACAAGCAACTTATAAGAACTAAGATACATAAGCGACATATTCTTTACCACAATAGTTTTTTAGGCTACTTTCCCATGAGCTATGTATTGCAAAGACAAGGAATGCATTTTTTAAAGGTAGCACGCAAGCAATTTACTTTGGAATGGTAGAAAAATACCACATAGTAGGTAGTTATGGTGGACACAAATGGCATAGGTTTTGGCTCAAGGTTTTGGATGCACGAGAAGCATTCCCTCTCAGTACAAGGCTTTGGCTAGCAAGGTTGTTTGAAGCAAACACAAGTATGAACCGGTACAGCAAAACTTACATAAGAACATATTGCAAGCATTATAAGACTCTACACTGTCTTCCTTGTTGCTCAAACACTTTTACCAGAAAATATCTAGACTTTAGAGAGACTAATCATGCAAACCAAATTTCAACAAGCTCTACGGTAGTTCTGCACTAATAGGTTTAAACCACATGATGCAAGAGCTTAAACATGATCTACTTGAGGGCTCAAAACAATTGCCAAGTATCAAATTATTCAAGACAATATACCAATTACCACATGAAGCATTTTTTGTTTCCAACCAAATAGCAATAAATGAAGCGGCTTTCAACTTTCGCCATGAACATTAATTAAAACTAAGAACACCAATGTTCAATATGAAAAAGCGGAGCGTGTCTCTCTCCCACACAAGGAATGCTAGGATACGAATTTATTCAAACACAAACAAAAATAAGAGCACACAGACGCTCCAAATAAAGTACATAAGATGTGACGGAATAAAAATATAGTTTCACTAGAGGTGACCTGATAAGTTGTTGATGAAGAAGGGGATGCCTTGGGCATCCCCAAGCTTAGATGCTTGAGTCTTCTTGAAATATGCAGGGATGAACCACGGGGGCATCCCCAAGCTTAGACTTTTCACTCTTCTTGATCATATTATATCATCCTCCTCTCTTGATCCTTGAAAACTTCCTTCACACTAGACTCAAAACAATCTCATTAGAGGGTTAGTGCATAATCAAAAATTCACATGTTCAGCGAGGACACAATCATTCCCAACACTTCTGAATATTACCCAAGGCTACTTAAATTTATTGGAGCAAAGAAATCCACTCAAACACAGTAAAAGAGGCAATGTGAAATAAAAGGCAGAATCTGTCAAAACAGAACAGTCCGTAAAGACGAATTTTTTCGAGGCACTTAACATGCTCAGATGAAGAAGCTCGAATTGAATGAAAGTTGCGTACATATCTGAGGATTACTCATGAATTTTGACAGAATTTTTAGATTCTCCTACAGAGAGATCAACTCAAATTCGTGACAGCTAAAAATATGTTTCTGCGAAGAAATCCAAATCTATTATCAACCTTCTATCAAAGACTTTACTTGGCACAACAATGCAATAAAGTAAAGATACAAAGGTATTGCTACAGTAGTAACAAGCACCTTGACTCAAATATAAAACAAAAATTGCATAAATAAAATAATGGGTTGTCTCCCATAAGCGCTTTTCTTTAACGCCTTTCAGTTAGGCGCAGAAAGTGTAAATCAAGTAATATCAAGAGAAGAAGCATCAACATCATAATTTGTTCTAATAATAGAATCAAAAGGCAACTTCATTCTCTTTCTAGGGAAGTGTTCCATACCTTTCTTAAGAGGGAAATGGTATTTAATATTTCCTTCTTTCATATCAATAATAGCACCAACGGTTCGAAGAAAGGGTCTTCCCAAAATAATAGGACAAGATGCATTGCATTCAATATCCAAGACAACAAAATCAACGGGGACAAGGTTATTGTTAACCGTAATGTGAACATTGTCAATCCTCCCCAAAGGTTTCTTTATAGAATTATCAGCAAGATTAACATCCAAATAACAATATTTCAAAGGTGGCAAGTCAAGCGTTGCGGCGGATGATCCTCATTTTCATTGCGGCAGTTTGGAGGAGGGGGACGCCTTCCATGAGGTTGCCGGAGGTATGGCATGACACTAGCTTCACTTGAGGCATCTTCTTCATTGTGGTGCCTTGCTTCACCTTTAGGAGCATGAGGAGCTTGACGAGCTCGATGATTGAGAGCATGGAACATAAGAAATTATAGATACGTTTGAGACGTATCAAGGAGCATCAATATTGATGATTTGGCGTTCTTAGTTCACTTCTTGTTCAGCGTCATGTTGTGGATGCCTTTGAGCATTGGCCACTTGAGATGGGCGAGGTTGCCCTTGTTGTTGATGTGCCTCTTGCTCATGGCGAAGACGTTCTTGCTCACGTGCATGAAGGAGAGCTTGATCATGACGAAGACGTTGTTGTTCCTCTTGGAATTGAGCTTCACGATTTGCTTGTTGTAGTCTCGCTTGTTCAAGTTGAGCACGTACTTGCTCCGCATCTCGAGCTTGTTGTTGAAGAACTTGAGCATCCACATTATGGTGGTGTGGGTCTTCATTAGAAGCATGGTAAGACGGAGATGAAGCCCGATGCCTTGAACTATGAGAGCGTGAAGACCTTGAGTGTTGGCTTCGGTTGTTGGCGATGTTGGCAATAGCTTGTTCAAGGCGTGCCAACCTTTCTTCTTGCCTTCTCATGCTCGCCATGTTTTGTTGACCTTGAGTAGCGAGTGTTGCCCTCATGTCATGGACTTGAGCATCAAGCTTGTCATGGAGGTCTTGCACTTGGACATTGAGGTCCCTTCTTTGCACTTGAGCTCGTTCTTCATAGCGTGCGACGGTCTCGTCGATCCTTGCCGTGAGGTCATGGATACTCTTGTTGACGGCTTGAGTAGCTATCCAATGTTGGTGTCGTGTGATCGGTAGTTGGTTCCCCTCTCCACTAGACATGGTTACAACTAAAACAAGAACTTGTGGGGGTTAGAGGAAAAGCTCACAAGTAAGTCAAAGACTCACAACAAAATTGAGAAAGTGTATCGAGGTGAGGAACAACCGGTTACACACACAAAAACAAAACTCTATATGGTGTTAGGTATGGATGTGGAAAGCCAAATGGAAGAACCAAACGAAAAGTCTATTGTCAAAAGTGGGTAAGATCCAAAAGTCACAAGTCAAAGGCGGTGATCACAAAAGGCATACACAAGGTGGAACACACGCGTGGGACAAAATGGGGTTAGCGCGACTTGGAAAATGAGCACGAACAAAATTGGTCCTAACGAAGACTACTAGCTCGGTGTCACGCCAACACAAGAGAGACCGTGGCTTGGTTGCAAAATTGAGAAGCAACTAGATTTGCGCAAGACGCCTCTCTTCTCTTTACTCTCTTTTGCTTATAAGCTTTGGACTCTTTTGTGTATAGGTGTCACTCACACACTTTTTCTTTTTGTATTTTTCTTTCTTTTTCTCACTATGTAAGGGTACTACTATCTACGTAAGTATGTCACACTTCTTTTGCTTATCTTTTCACAGGAGCTTGCTTCGTAGCTTTGCTGAACACACGCACACCCTCACGGTCGAGACGCTTGCGCAATGCTTCGCAACACTAGAAAGCCACTCTCGATAGGAAAGGTACGCAAAAGAGGCTAGGGCTACAAGTTAGGGGGCAAGTTATACCACTTGATGATGGTGGCCGACGACCTTGAACTTGCTATGGTGGAGGTGTCAAATGAACCGCTTGGATCCTCGGGGTGCCGTCGTCGTTGTCGATGTTGCGGAAGCTTTGTGGTAGCTGAAAGACACTCAAACCGAAGTCCAAACACAAGGGGTTAGTGCCAAAACGAAAAACAAAGGTTGCTGTCAAAAATTTAGCCAGCCGGAACTTCCGGTCCCGGGCGGAACTTCCGGTTCTGCCGGGCGGAACTTCCGGTCGCAATCAGATCTGCGGGCTGTTCTTCGATTTGGGCGGAAATCCGGTCCGAAATCCTTCGAATTCGAGGAAAATTTGGCACTAAAAGCTGTGGGAAGGTGGGGGAATTGCAGATCAACACCAAAGACAAGTTTCTATTGGACCAAAACCACCAAAAACTCAACAAATCGCGAGATCCAACCAAGGCCAATTTGGGGCTATTTTTTGGGGAAAAAAAATTTGGGAAATTTTTTTTTTCGGCGAAATTGGTGGAAATGGGGGTTGTGGGGGTCAAATCCGTGGCAACCAAAGAGCTGCTGATACCATATGATAAGGGCTAAGCTAAGGGTGTGCCCGATCTTCACGGATTTGGATGGGATTCGTGGGGGAGGTGGAGGAACGCGAAGAACACGGGTGGAAAGCGGGGTGGATCGAAGATACAAACGCAACACACACACACAACCGGTTGTTTTTCGTTGGCCCGATATACCAACCCAATGGAATTGCAAGAAAAAGACCCACAAGGAGTAGAATCCCTCACAAAAGATTGGCAATAGCAATTGATAGAGTTCCAAAGAGGAAAAGAGTGCAAATAGATAGAATTGCAAAAGCAAAAGATCCAAAACACTAGAATTCCTAGAATGGAAGAGATCAACTACCTAGATGAGTAGATAACTTCGTAGATGGGTGGATCTAGAAGGGTTTCCCTAAGGGAGGAGCAAAAGCTCAAGGTTTCTCTTACATCAAGTCTGAATCTCAGATCTGAGCCAACGAGGCTATTTATAGTTGGTGGGGCGAAGGGGTAAGTTACATGCTGAATCTGCCAGTTTTGGTGCTGAAACGCGTGCAGGCGGAAGTTCCGGCCTCAGGGGGCGGAAGTTCCGGTCGGGCGGAAGTTTCGGTCGTCCTGGGCGGAAGTTCCGGCTGGATTCCCTTCAGGCAGCATCTTGACGGCATCTGGGCGGAAGTTCCGGTCCTGGAGGGCGGAAGTTCCGGCCAACTTCTGGCCTAGTTCCGGAAATGGCCAATTTTCTCGCAGTGACATCCAGTGTTGTTTTGGCGCAATTTGGGAACTAGGGCGGAACTTGGGCGGAAGTTCCGGTGGGCGGAAGTTCCGGTCCCTCGGGGCGGAAGTTCCGGCTGGATCTTTTTTCCTGGGCGCTGAAAGGCATCTGGGAGGAATCTGGCCGGAAGTTCCGGTCCTGGGGGGCGGAAGTTCCGGCCTGGGCGCTGTAGCTCCATCTTCATCATTTCCAGCTCTCTCTTCATTGGCTTGGTCTCCATGGCTTGCGTCTTGGTCGATGTACCTGATTGAACATAGGGTATTTGCATGAAGTAGCACGCCATCCAAAGGGGTGTCAAATGCATACGTAGAAAGGAGCGAATTCACCTCTTGGTGTAGGGCTTTGGCTCGAGCTCGTGTCATTGGACCACGAGGAGGGCTTGTTGGTCTTGAGGAGGCGGTGTCCAAAGGCCACCCCGTATCATCTCCCCCCCCCTTGGGAAAGAGTTGTCCTCTACTCTATGTTCTCCTCATCGCCATGATAGGGTGAGAGGTCGGACACATTGAATGTGTTGCTCACCAAGTACTTGGATGTTGGTATGTCGATGACGTAGGCGTTGTCGTTGATGCGCTTTAGCTTGGAGTTTCTTTCTTGAGGGAAGCGGTCCTTGCGGAGGTGTATCCATACTAGGTCTCCTTCATTGAAGATCCGTGCCTTTTTCTTCATGTTGAGTCTAGTGGCTTGACGAAGAACTTATTGCTCGATTGTTGCCCTTGTATCTTCATGTAGCTTCTTCATGTATTGGGCTCGCTTGTCGATGTTCATGTTTACTTGCTCATGTAGCGGAAGAGGAAGGAGGTCAATCACCATAGGTGGTTCAAACCCGTATACGACCATCAGTGGGCTTCTCATTGTTGTAGAGTGCTTGGCGCGGTTGTAGGCAAACTCCGCATGCGGGATGCAATCTTCCCATGCCTTCAAATTCTTCTTGACAAGGACTCGGAGTAGTGTGGATAGGCTTCGGTTCACCACTTCGGTTTGCCCATCGGTTTGTGGGTGCGAGCATGACGAGAACAAAAGCTTTGTAATACCCCAAATTTTGATGCTAACTATATTTGCCTACTTAATGATATAAACAGTACCTTGAGGATATTTAATTATGTTTGAAAATAGAGAGTTAGAGAGAAGGAAGGAAAATAGTGTGTACAACCCATTTAATTATGCTTGTACTCACGACCTATTGTTTGAGCAACCCTGAGGTACCAATCACAATCAATTGCTCTGTTATAGTGTTTGGTTACAAAACTAGTCAAGCGTTGGTTATCCTATAACGCGAAGAAAGTAATGGGTTGGGCTGGGTTTCTTGTACTTGAGCTAGACCCGTTCCCGTATACTAGAGTCGACTTGGGCGCTTCTACCGCTTCTATTCTGCCCTAAAGACTGCCCAACGTGAGTTCCCTGGAGCCGCCGCCCCTGCGTCCTCTTGTTTTGTGCCGTCGCCGCTGTCAGCTCGTCGTCGCTGCTGCTGCTGTGAGGCTTGACGCCACCCTCCTCAACCATGTCCGTCAAGCTGTTTTGGCGACGTCGTTGCTAGCCAGACATCGACCTCCAAATCGGTTAGTCCCTGAGGGGTTTGCAACGTTTTTTCTTCATACCAATTTCTGGAGTAGTGTGAGTGGCAGGATTCGTAAAGGAGCAGGTTTTCCAACCTATCATTCTGCAGTTTGGATTTGACTTTGGCATCACATCCATGGGGGAATTGAGGGTCATACGTGTTTTGTTTCAGGTTAAAATTGGGCTCCTGATATGTATTAGGGATCTGTACCTGCACAAATAAGATAGAGAGTGTAACTAGTACAATAGTCGATTAGTTACTTTTCTATACATGGGCTTGATGGAACTCATCGTTTGCTACTCTGTAGCTGTTTGCTTTGTTATCTCCCTGGCTTTTGAGGTACACATGAAAAGGGATTAAAGCCACAGATTGTTAGGAAATAGCTAGCACTTCCTAGTTCATTATCTAGGAGTCATATGCATGTGCTGGACCGAATTTACTTGTTTTCTTGCTAGGCCCAAACGTGAGACATAGCAGTTCTGCTATACGAGGAATCGATTGTAACTGAATCTAGTGCTAATAAGTTGCGTTTAACTTGACTTCTCTTCTATCTGCCTATGATACAAGCTGAGAACAATATATGTGGGTCTTTTTTAGGAGAAATAAAGAGAGAAAGTAAATGTCTTGTTCAGGCTGTTAGACGCAGGAGCGACGCAATATTTTTTTTTGTATGCTTTTGAAGTAATGATGTGTATTGAGTGTGACATGTATTTCAATAACAGGTGTTGTTACTTCCGGTTCGGAATCCTACAATTAACAGTTTATGCCCCGCGGTTGAGGCAAGTTCATGACGGATAGTGAATTTTTCATATCTCTATTCACTCGGTTTTATTTAATGTTTATGTTCTAACCATGATGCCAATGATAATGATGATGATGACCCTTGCATATTATGCATAATGCATACTCATGATGACAATGATGATAATGTGACCTACGTTGGTAGGCACAATGCGTCCTTCATTGATGGGTTGCGACCCACTTAGGAGGTACCCTCCACTAGTTGGAGTGAGTAGATGCCGACGGGTGTCTACTCAAGCGATACCGGTATCCGCAATGTGATGTGATGAGCATATAGGCATGTAGGACATCATACTATGTTCTAATGGATTAACGATGGCTAATGATATGTTGGTGTTTCGATTTATGTAAGGTTTACTATTTGATTGTGAGCTTGTTGAGTCTTTGTACTCACCCTTGTTGCTTTCATGTTTTTAGGTAAACCTTGAGGACGACATGCATAGGGAGTTTTGGGAGTAGCACCTTCACCATCTACACATCACGATTTATATTTTTTGTCACCAATCTGTTTGAATTATGCATTGGATAGTTGGATTTCGCTTAGTCATAAACTGTCATGGAGTTTGTGCTGGACATGGTTACCGATATAGTGTGCGGATAATAGTTTCTATAGTTGTGGTATCGAAGATTTATACTTGGTTGAACGTTATGCCTAGTTTTCCCTGTATGATATCTTATATCATGATATTATTTGATTGCCTGTCTTGGACGTCCCCAAAACAAAGGAGAGACTGTCCAGTCTTACTAAAATGTCTTAGTTATTTTCCTCTCTGTTGATCGTATGTGGTAACATCTCAAGTGCTTGGTTGGCTTGGGGTGTTACAGTTGGTATCAGAGCAGGCTTTAGGTCCGTGGTATGAAAATAAAATAAACAAACTAAAAATTGACACACTAGTGCACAGTAGGTTGGGTTGGGTCATGCATTGCATTTACGCTTCTACTAAATCTTATTGTTGTTCTCTGTTATTGATATGTTTATTGGTGCCTGTGAGCATGCTGTTGCCGTGGAAGGCTTGAAGGCCTTGCTTCAGGTATTATTTTTTTCCTCGTTTGTTGATTGATAGTAGTTAACCATAGAAATATGAATAACGTAAGATACATGCATTGGTGGATTTAGATGTTTTGTTGCTTCGGTAGCTAAATAGTTTGGTTTGGCATTAAAGTTTGATATCAACATAGTGTTACCGTGGAAGACTAAAGTTGGGTTTGGCTGGCGTTGTTAGAAGTTTTTATATATGTGCCAAGTATCCCAAAGGAATTTGAGTGAATAGTTTGCTAGTTTGAAAGATTAGGTGGACTAGTTGATTTGCTTTTCGAAAGGATAAAGCTAGATTGGATAACATCGATGGTGTAGTATTGGAGTAGATTAAATAATGTCATGAAGACTCTTGTGGATCCAAATCAATATGAGAATCTATTTCCTCCATCCATGTCTTCTAAACAATAGTTTCACGCGGTTAGTCTTATACATCCTTTATTTGTAGTACATCAACTTCTTTTGCCTCGGTTTGAAAATCAATATATAGTATTGGATTTGTAGTTGTTGGTTTATTCTTCTTGATTGATGAAGTATTTTCAATCATGTACTTCAAATGTCATTCTCGTTTGA
The DNA here is from genome assembly GCF_022539505.1 of Lolium rigidum. Classification (NCBI taxonomy): domain Eukaryota; kingdom Viridiplantae; phylum Streptophyta; class Magnoliopsida; order Poales; family Poaceae; genus Lolium; species Lolium rigidum. The sequence continues at coordinate 214,993,498 of NC_061514.1, forward strand.
CTAGTAGTGTTTTAAAGGTAACTCCCTCTGTTTGCCCCATTCTCTCTTTGGTCTATTTTCTTCAACATTCGTTGGTACCCCTTCTCCCACCGTTGGTTATAAATACGGGGAATGCGCTAATGTCCTTGCAGGCAACCTACTTGTTCCTTAAAAAAAAAATTGTTTCTAAAATCCTATTCCTTGGTTGCAATTCTAGGTGAGAAGGTTGTCCTCCCTTTAACCTCCATAGTGTTAGTGTTCTAGTTCAACCCTAACCATCCATAAAGTGACTCTCTGTTCTTAAGTGTTTCTTTTAACACAACCTTGCACGTGTTTTATTTTATAAAAAATCAATAGTTTAGTAATTGTAGCGGCTTAGAAAGAACGATATAGGGGAGTCGAGCTTGAACCTTGTTTCGTGCCCATGAAATCCTGTTGAAATTCTAGTGAGGATGCACGAGCGTTAGCGTTGCATGATTCAGTATTCCAATTACAAAGTTAATAGTTTGGGTGCGGGGTGGATTGGCCCCCATACCACTTACCCTTATTATTTGCTCTTGTAACGTTGGAGTGGGGAATCGTATTGTTTTTCCTTAATTAGTGGAGAGATGATGTTCAGTAGCTTGAACTATAGAATGGTATGACGTTCCACTTGTAGTATAGGCGATCTTTGCCAAGCGTAGGAGATGGTGAAGCTAAATCTTCATCGTTTATGGTACACGATATATGCCCTTATAGAATTCCATGAGAGTTTCGGATAGGTCATGCGGTGTTTTTTTGGTGTTCCAAAGGTGAAAAATGTTGGGCATCAAGTGGGCATGTAACATCTATATTCTTCACAAGGGTTTCATGATTTACCAAAGACAAGGACGGGTTTTTATGACCAAGATACCATGTTTTTTTTCCAAGTTCTTCGAGAGTAAAACATGGAGTTTCATATTGATCTCATTCCTGTTGCTCGACCTATCTTGTTTCCTTATCGATTGTGATGACCATGTCAAGAAGAATTGAAGAATCTATTGGATTATTGTTATCCCAAGGTTTTGGTCGACTTAGTGTCTCACCTTAGGGAACACCCATTTTCTTATAACCAAGAGGTATGGTAGTTGGCAAGAAGTGTGTGGATGTGTTGTGTTCAAAACATCGTAACAATCAAGAGGAAACATGCATTGCCTCACATCGAGGACTTGTGTGATGAGCTGAACGGAGCTGTGTTCTCCAAGATTGATCTCCAGCCTAGCCATAATGTAATGGGAACATGATATTGAAAATATTGCCTCCTCCATTAGGTATGGGCATTATGAAAATAGAGTTGTCTTCAGGACTAGTGAATGCAATTTTATGAGTGCAACAAACCATATCGTGCATATGTTTCTAACTTCGTGGTAGTGTTCATGTATGATATGCTCATATATTTTAGGAAAAAAAATAGTAGCACTAAGCACCATTGTGGCTTATGCTTTAGACTTTGAGAAATAGTAAATTTTATGCAAATCTAAACAAACTTGAGTTTTGATTTACTTTTTTATAAGTGGGTTCTCTTGATCATGTGTTCTCATGCAAGATGGAAATACTAAATTAAAAACACATGGGAATGACTATCCTACTCTTGATCTAGAATTTGCATGTGTCATCGTTGCACTAAAGATTTGGAAGCATTATCTGTATAGGGAGTCTTGTGATATTTTCGTACATCATAAGAGTCTCAAATACCTCTTCACACATGAGTTCCACTTGAGACAAAATCGGTGGCTAGAATTGATAAAGGACTATGACTTGACTATCCAGTACAACCCAGGGAGAGCGAATGTGGTTGCAGATGCCCTTAGCCGCAAGTACCTCCCACTGTAGATTGTCTAGTTGCTGATTTTGAACGGATGGACATCTCATATTGTTTTGCTGGTGTAGCCAATGATGAAACACAATTCATCCTTCAACTAGCTATTCCAGATAGGGTGAGAGAAGCGCAACAAAGTGATCGAATGCTCCAACAAGTGCGTGCACGCATCTTAGAAGGTAGAATTGGTGAGTTCACTATAGATGGGAAAGGGGTTGTCTGGTTTCATGGTCGTCTTTGTGGCCACGAAAGTCTCAGGTGAAGGAGGACATTCTAAGGGAGGCACATTGTACCCCTTACACTGTTCATCCCAGAGAGACAAAGATGTATCAAGACCTGAAAAAGACTTACTGGTGGAAACGAATGAAAGTTGATGTGGCCAAGTATGTCTCCACTTGTGGAGTTTGCCAGCGAGTAAAAGCTGGGCATAAGAGGCCAGCGGGACTGTTGCAGTCTTTAGAGGTTCCGGGATGGCCCTGGGATGACATTGCCATGGATTTTGTTGTTGGCTTACCTCGTACACGGAGAGGGAAGGATGCAGTTTGGGTGGTCGTGGATCGACTTAGCAAGATTGCTCATTTTATTCCTATCCGCACCACTGACTCTGCAAGTGACTTAGCACCAGTATATGTACGGGAGATTGTGAGGTTGCATGGGGTTCCTAAAACCATTACCTCTGATAGGGATGCTAAGTTTGTATCAAAGTTCTGGGAGAGCTTGCAAAGTGCTTTGGGGACGCAATTGAGACTTAGCACGTCGTTTCATCCATAGACCGATGGCCAATCAGAGCATACAATCCAGACACTCGAAGATATGTTGAGGTGTTGTGTCCTTTCTTGGCAAGGGAGTTGGGAGGATCACTTGCCACTTGTGGATTTCGCTTATAATAACTCAGGCTAGCATACGGATGGCACCCTACATACGAGGCCTTGTATGGAAGAAAGTGTAGGTCTCCACTATGTTGGGATGCTGTGGGCGAGAAGGTAGTGTTAGGACCATATTGGGTTCAGCAAGCCACGAAGAGGGTAGCAGAGATTAGACAGAATATGTTGGTAGCACAAAGCAGGCAAAAGAGTTATGCTGATTCCAAGAGGTCGAATGTTGAGTTTCAGGTTGGTGAGGAAGTACTCTTAAGGGTGTCACCCACTAAAGGGGTTATAAGATTTAATATCAAAGGAAAGCTTAGTCCGCGGTACATTGGACCTTTCATGATAGTGGCATGAGTAGGAAAGCTAGCCTACCGACTTGAGTTGCCCGAGAGAATGAAAGGTGTGCATAATGTTTTCCATGTCTCTATGCTGCGAAAGCATTTTCGTGATCCAGAACGACAAATTACCATGGAACCATTTACGATTGAACAAGATTGAACCTTTGAGGTTCGCCCTGTGAGGATACTAGATGAGTCCGAGCGAGTGATGAGAAATAGGACGTTAAAGTATGTGAAGGTTCTTTGGTCTCAACAAACCGAGCGTGACGCGACTTGGGAGCTTGAGCCTCACATGCGCGAGAAGTATCCAGAACTGTTTATGGCTGTACGTGATGCATGAATATGTTTTTACTTGATCCGTTTAGTTTTGCGAGTAAGAGAAAGAATTCGGGACGAATTCTGTTTAAGGGGGTAAGAATGTAATACCCCAAATTTTGATGCTAACTATCTTTGCCTACTTAATGATATAAACAGTACCTTGAGGATATTTAATTATGTTTGGAAATAGAGAGTTAGAGAGAAGAAAGGAAAATAGTGTGTACGACCCATTTAATTATGCTTGTACTCACGACCTATTGTTTGAGCAACCCTGAGGTACCAATCACAATCAATTGCTCTGTTATAGTGTTTGGTTACAAAACTAGTCAAGTGTTGGTTATCCTATAACGCGAAGAAAGTAATGGGCTGGGCTGGGTTTCTTGTACTTGAGCTAGACCCGTTCCCGTATACTAGAGTCGACTTGGGCGCTGCTACCGCTTCTATTCTGCCCTAAAGACTGCCCAACGTGAGTTCCCTGGAGCCGCCGCCCCTGCGTCCTCTTGTTTTGTGTCGTCGCCGATGTCAGCTCGTCGTCGCTGCTGCTGCTGCTGTGAGGCTTGACGCCACCCTCCTCAACCATGTCCGTCAAGCTGTTTTGGCGCCGTCGTTGCTAGCCAGACATCGACCTCCCAATCGGTTAGTCCCTGAGGGGTTTGCAACGTTTTTTCTTCATACCAATTTATGGAGTAGTGTGAGTGGCGGGATTTGTAAAGGAGCAGGTTTTCCAACCTATCATTCTGCAGTTTGGATTAGAGTTTGGCATCACATCCATGGGGGAATTGAGGGTCATACGTGTTTTGTTTCAGGTTAAAATTGGGCTCCTGATATGTATTAGGGATCTGTACCTGCACAAATAAGATAGAGAGTGTAACTAGTACAATAGTCGATTAGTTACTTTTCTATACATGGGCTTGATGGAACTCATCGTTTGCTACTCTGTAGCTGTTTGCTTTGTTATCTCCCTGACTTTTGAGGTACACATGAAAAGGGATTAAAGCCACGAGATTGTTAGGAAATAGCTAGCACTTCCTAGTTCATTATCTAGGAGTCATATGCATGTGCTGGACCGAATTTACTTGTTTTCTTGCTAGGCCCAAACGTGAGACATAGCAGTTCTGCTATACGAGGAATCGATTGTAACTGAATCAAGTGCTAATAAGTTGCGTTTAACTTGACTGCTCTTCTATCTGCCTAAGATACAAGCTGAGAACAATATCTGTGGGTCTTTTCTAGGAGAAATAAAGAGAGAAAGTAAATGTCTTGTTCAGGCTGTTAGACGCAGGAGCGACGCAATATTTTTTTGTATGCTTTTGAAGTAATGATATGTATTGAGTGTGACATGTATTTCAATAACAGGTGTTGTTACTTCCGGTTCGGAATCCTACAATTAACAGTTTATGCCCCGTGGTTGAGGCAAGTTCATGACGGATAGTGAATTTTCCATATCTCTATTCGCTCGGTTTTATTTAATGTTTATGTTCTAACCATGATGCAAATGATAATGATGATGATGACCCTTGCATATTATGCATAATGCATACTCATGATGACAATGATGATAATGTGACCTACGTTGGTAGGCACAATGCGTCCTTCATTGATGGGTTGCGACCCACTTTGGAGGCACCCTCCACTAGTTGGAGTGAGTAGATGCCGACGGGTGTCTACTCAAGCGATACCGGTATCCGCAATATGATGTGATGAGCATATAGGCATGTAGGACATCATACTATGTTCTAATGGATTAATGATGGCTAATGATATGTTGGTGTTTCGATTTATGTAAGGTTTACTATTTGATTGTGAGCTTGTTGAGTCTTTGTACTCACCCTTGTTGCTTTCATGTTTTTAGGTAAACCTTGAGGACGACATGCATAGGGAGTTTTGGGAGTAGCACCTTCACCATCTACACATCACGATTTATATTTTTTGTCACCAATCTGTTTGAATTATGCATTGGATAGTTGGATTTCGCTTAATCATAAACTGTCATGGAGTTTGTGCTGGACATGGTTACCGATATAGTGTGCGGATAATAGTTTCTATAGTTGTGGTATCGCAGATTTATACTTGGTTGAATGTTATGCCTAGTTTTCCCTGTATGATGTCTTATATCATGATATTATTTGATTGCCTGTCTTGGACGTCCCCAAAACAAAGGAGAGACTGTCCAATCTTACTAAAATGTCTTAGTTATTTTCCTCTCTGTTGATCGTATGTGGTAACATCTCAAGTGCTTGGTTGGCTTGGGGTGTTACAAGCTTGACGTTGAACTTGGCCATTAGTGTCTTCCAAAGGTAGCTCATGAATTTGACATCTCGATCCGACACAATGCTTCTTGGTACACCGTGGAGTCTCGCAATTTCCCTAAAAAACAAGGAGGCAATATGTGATGCATCATCCGTTCGGGAGCATGGTATGAAATGAGCCATTTTAGAGAATCGATCAACCACTACAAAAATTGAATCATGACCATATTTGGTTCTAGGCAATCCTAACACGAAATCCATACTTATATCGGACCAAGGAGTATAAGGAATAGGCAACGGTGTATAAAGGCCATAGGGATTGGAAGTGGACTTAGCTTGTAATCATGTTGTACATCGGCGGCAAAGGCGCTCCACGTCGCGGTACATTCTTGGCCAATAGTAGTGAGTTGAGAGCATGGCATATGTCTTCTCTCTTCCAAAGTGTCCCATAAGACCACCACCATGTGATTCTTGTAAGAGCAAGAGGCGAAGCGAAGACATGGGAATGCAAAGTTTGTTGCCCTTGAACAAGAATCCTTGGTGCAAGTAGAAATCATCGATGCCCTTATCACTAGAACACTTTGCAAAGATTGGGCCAAAGAAAGTATCGGAAGCATATAGGTCTTTAATCTCATCAAGACCCAAAACATGGAAATCCAAGCGAGTGAGTAAAAGGGTGAGTTTGCGGGAAAGAGCATCCGCAACTACATTGTCCTTGCCCTTCTTGTATTTGATTACATATGGAAAGGACTCAATGAACTCAACCCATTTTGCATGTCTTTTGTTCAAGTTGTGTTGACTTTTCAAATACTTCAAAGACTCATGGTCGGAGTGAATGATGTAATATCCCAGTATTTGGGGTTACAAAAATAGAGGAAACAGATGTGTGCATTGCATTCATGCATAGAAAATCCGGGGAATTTTCGCGCTTAAAAGTAAAACAGTCACAGTAACTGAAGTTTCACTTGACCTTGGTGGAATTGAACTAGCTCATCAAGTCAAGCGCTATAAACCTCAATGTGACTTTGTAAAACCTTGTTTTGGGTAGAGATGGTTTGACCTAAGGGGTTAGATCAAATGGAACTAATAATCAACACAACAACACTTTACTCAGTGATCAATTACTTGATCTTATTAAAGATCACAACATGATATTCCTTGCAATAACATATGAACATCCATTTAATTGGGAATCAAGTAACAATAATTGGAGAAACCATTCTTCACTGACCTTTTCCATGTCTTAAGACTAATCCATGCTCCTACCATGAAACCTCATGGTATTCATTCCACTTCAACATTGGAATGTATAACAAGGAGATCCACTCAAGAAGTATAAATTCTTCCCTATTCCATATTAGGTATGCAACAAACCCGAGAGAGGTGAGAGTTCTATATTATTTATTAAGAAAGCAATAACAAACCTTGAGCTAAACCTTGGATATACATCCAAGTATTCAAATCATCATCTTTAAGAGGAACCTTAGGATATTATTCAAGACAAACCCTAGAGAGAGATAAACATTTATGTTAAACATAGATATTGATGATCACATCAATCTCTATGGAGCCTAACCTCGAGGTTAGTATTAAAGTTCTTCCCAAATGAGAGAGACCATTCATACCAACTCTAGATTTACCTATTTAATGAGAGATACCTTAGGAAGCCAAACCTTGATCATTATAAATTGAGTGATGATCATAAACCCTGAGAACTTGAGGTAAAGATATTAAGAACAAGTTGATCATACTCAAACCATGATCATGCTCTTGAGCTATGTGAGGATAAGTTAAACCTTAATAAGATTAGTAGATATTATTCACCACATGAAATCATAGGGAGATCACTAGTAAGCAACCTAGGCTTATATCTCAATCCTCAATTGTGAATCACTTGGTGATCATAAGTACAATTTTACCACATCTACATTCCACCTATTCTTCACTTAAGAACCACAAGAAAACCTTTAGAGTCAAACTCTATACTTTATATGGTGAGAAACCATCCATCCATATGACCAAAGTTAACTATAAAAAAGAACCATAGACATTTTAGTTACTTCAATGATGAAAGAAGGATTCTAATAGAAGTCCAATGAAATAAGATAGAACCCATTCTCAGATCCTTAGTAACTAGAGGAGCACATGAAATATTAAGCCAGAAATTTTATTTATCATTCAGAGGGGAGAATAAAACCTAGGCCATATAGGAGATACAAACCATGTGCAATCAGGAGAATATGATTAGAACCCTAATTGTTCATTAATTGAATCCTATGCTTCAATTATTAAACATAATATACACCCAATGTTAAAACCCTTTAATTAAAACCATGTGTGGTTATCAACCACTTATCCTTATAATTAGAACCAAACTATAATGAGAGTAATATCTACTCTAATATTTCTGGGTATTATTAAAAATATAACACCAATGCTAACCTTGAAATTGGGCTATCATCAACCCTATAAAACCTTAATAAATAAGTGTTCACATAAATTCATGTGTAAGTGACCAACAATCTCAAATGAGAGATCAAGTCCTGAGAGATATTTTAGCACATGAAATCATGCCATATAGTCACTTACTTAATAGAACTCCATAAACAAGCCTTACTTGGTAACTTGTTCCTTGCAAAGCAATACCAAATCAAACAAGATATATCACTAAGTAAGAAAACTACTAATTGGAAAACAATTTGAATATTGGAAAACAATTTGAATATTTCCTAAGATAACATTCAAACTCATGTCCATAGGGGTATTGAAATTCACATACCAATACTAATTAATACACAAATGTTATAGTATCATATTAAAATTGCAAATACACCACTCAAGAATTTGTAGTACCCTGAACTAATTCTTGTATGAATGAAATGAGCAAGACTTGCAAAAATAGAAAATAATTCAAGTATGAATTCAAAACAGAATTCAAAACAAGAAATAAAAACAGAAATAAATAGAAAAGAAAAAGAGAGAAAAACCTTACCTGCCTCACCTGGCCGGAGAGCCCACGCTGCAGCCCAACAGCACAGCCCGAAGGAGCCCAGCAGCAGCCCATGAACGCCAGCCCAACCCAGCCCAGGGTACCTCTTCGTTTAAAACGTACGCAGAGAAGACGTTATCATCTTCGTCTTCTGCAGCGGTGCGAGGCCGCCACGGCGACGACCAGCGCCACGTCCTCGTCGCCGATAAGGACGAGCCCCGGACTCCAAGCCCAAGCCAAAACCCTAGAAACGAGCATTCAAATCCGTCCTCATCCAAACACGAAGTGATTCGTGCAGACAACCTAGCCATCGTCTCCGCAGTATCCCGGCCGTCGGCGACGGATTGCCGTCGATTCCGAGCCCGCCTTGATCTATAAAGCCACACCGAGGAGCGCCGAGCTGCACTTGATCTCCCAATCCTCCACTCACACTCTCTGGTTCCCTCTATTTCGCGAAATCCACCGACGAGCATCGCCGGCAGTCATCACATTGCCGTCGATGGAGGTCATCCCGGCGTCTACTAAGTGGCTGTGGAGGTGCGCTCGACCATTCTGAGCATCCGTGCGAGAGGGATTGGTCCGGGGTGATCTCAGCTGGGAGTATTTCATCGATTTCGGCCGCAGCACCTCGCCGGAATCCATGACTGTGTCGTCGACTCCGACAACCCCGCGCATCACCAAGCATACCCACATGTTCCTGGTGAGCTTGCGCTTCGCTTGAGCCTATTATTGCATCCTATCGCCGCCTGTAGCCAGTTCTTGCAACCTGGCCGGAGTTGCTCCGCCACGGGCTTGTTCTCCGGCGAAGCTCCGGTGGCCATTCGGGAAAACCAACATCACCACGGTACTCAGCGTGTCGCGGGGGTCCGATAGAGCCTAGCAGCGCGTCCTGGGGCGCCAGAAATCGGCGGCGCCGCCGCGAACGGACTCGGCGGCGTTTAACCGCCGGTGGGAAGACGTGTCTCGTGGGACCTCTGGTCAATTTGACCTGGTCGGCGTTCCATCCGGTAGCCGACGTGGCCTAAGGCCCACCAGTCGGCCTCTGGGGGTAGAATAGCCCGGGTAGCTTTAGCTTTTAGTTTTTAAATTTAAATCCAGAAAAGATCTGTAACTTTGAATTAAATTGTAAAATCCATTTTAACTCAGAAAAATATAAATGAGATATCAAAATTCTTAGAAAAGTAAACTCTATCCAATAAAAATATAATATGAAATGTTTTTTTAATAAAAATTCAATTATTTTATTCTTGTTATTTAAGCCTTTAATTTTAATTCTAAATTCAATTAAAATTCAATAATTAGGAAAACTTCATAAAATAAATAAAAACCAGTAAGTAAATAAGGAAAACATTAAAATTAATTTTTGTTTACTATAACTTATTAAATCCTTATTAGGAGGATTCAAAACCCTAAATAATAATTACCTTAATTATTAATTGTTTAAAAATAACAAAATGCCAAAATTCCATATTATTTTTATTTTCCAAGTTATTAATAACTTCAACTTTAACATGAAGTTATTAATCATAGAATTAAATGATAAATAGCAAACCCTAAATTCCACATGGAATGATAATACAACCCTATCATTTCATGTGAAACCAAAACCCTAAATTCAATTAGGAACCCTAGTTCCATTACAAATAAAGTGATAACCTCATCATTTCATGTGTAATCCTAAAACCCTAATTCAACTATGCACCATAACCTAGCTCCATTAATCAATATGAAACCCAAATTATTTCTAACCTAAACCCTAGGTTAGAACTTGGGATCATGATACTTTCCTTTCAAACATAGAACCATAATAGCAACTAAATAATTGCCATGACCACATAAAATGTAAGAACCCTATCACTAGTTACTTGCTAAGCTATGTTCTCATCTAAATAAAACTTGTTGATTTAGTAGGATCAACCAAATGTAAAACCCTAGATCCTATTACCAAAGCCATCATCCTTATTCATTCCTATTTAGCATCACACCAATGTGATGAACCTCAGAAGCAATTATGTCAAATCTTGAACATTACCTA
>NC_061514.1:215004211-215045458 GCF_022539505.1 Lolium rigidum
GGTAGCTCAGAAAATTACGCCAATTTACGAGCATGATCCTCAGATATGTACGCAACTTTCATTCAATTTGAGCATTTTCGTTTGAGCAAGTCTGGTGGCCTAATAAAATCCATCTTTACGGACTGTTCTATTTTGACAGATTCTGTCTTTTATTTCGCATTGCCTCTTTTGCTATGTTGGATGAATTTCTTTGATCCATTAATGTCCAGTAGCTTTATGCAATGTCCAGGAATGTTAAGAATGATTGTGTCACCTCTGAACATGTGAATTTTTATTATGCACTAACCCTCTAATGAGTTGTTTCGAGTTTGGTGTGGAGGAAGTTTTCAAGGATCAAGAGAGGAGTATGATGCAATATGATCAAGGAGAGTGAAAGCTCTAAGCTTGGCGATGCCCCGGTGGTTCACCCCTGCATATATTAAGAAGACTCAAGCGTCTAAGCTTGGGGATGCCCAAGGCATCCCCTTCTTCATCGACAACATTATCAGGTTCCTCCCACGAAACTATATTTTTATTCGGCCACATCTTATGTACTTTGCTTGGAGCGTCGGTTTGTTTTTGTTTTTTGTTTTGTTTGAATAAAATGGATCCTAGCATTCACTTTATGGGAGAGAGACACGCTCCGCTGTTGCATATGGACAAATATGTCCTTAGGCTCTACTCATAGTATTCATGGCGAAGTTTCTCCTTCGTTAAATTGTTATATGGTTGGAATTGGAAAATGCTACATGTAGTAACTCTAAAATGTCTTGGATAATTTGATACTTGGCAATTGTTGTGCTCATGTTTAAGCTCTTGCATCATATACTTTGCACCCATTAATGAAGAAATATTTAGAGCTTGCTAATTTGGTTTGCATATTTGGTTTCTCTAGAGTCTAGATAACATCTGGTATTGAGTTTTGAACAACAAGGAAGACGGTATGGAGTCTTATAATGTTTACCATATGTCTTTTATGTGAGTTTTGCTGTACCGTTCATCCTTGTGTTTGTTTCAAATAGCCTTGCTAGCCTAAACCTTGTATCGAGAGGGAATACTTCTCATGCATCCAAAATCCTTGAGCCAACCACTATGCCATTCGTGTCCACCATACCTACCTACTACATGGTATTTATCCGCCATTCCAAAGTAAATTGCTTGAGTGCTACCTTTAAAATTCCATCATTCACCTTTGCAATATATAGCTCATGGGACAAATAGCTTAAAAACTATTGTAGTATTGAATATGTACTTATGCACTTTATCTCTTATTAAGTTGCTTGTTGAGCGATAACCATGTTTCTGTGGACGCCATCAACTATTCTTTGTTGAATATCATGTGAGTTGCTATGCATGTCCGTCTTGTCTGAAGCAAGAGAGATCTACCACCTTCATGGTTGGAGCATGCATGTTGTTAGAGAAGAACTTTGGGCCGCTAACTAAAGCCATGATTCATGGTGGAAGTTTCAGTTTTGGACACATATCCTCAATCTCATATGAGAATAATAATTGTTGCCACATGCTTATGCATTAAAGAGGAGTCCATTATCTGTTGTCCATGTTGTCCCGGTATGGATGTCTAAGTTGAGAATAATCAAAAGCGAGAAATCCAAAATGCGAGCTTTCTCCTTAGACCTTTGTACAGGCGGCATGGAGGTACCCCATTGTGACACTTGGTCAAAACATGTGCAATGCAAAGATCCGGTAGTCCAAGTTAATTAGGACAAGGTGCGGGCACTATTAGTATACTATGCATGAGACTTGCAACTTGTAAGATATAACTTTCATAACTCATATGCTTTATTACTACCGTTGACAAAATTGTTTCATGTTTTCAAAATAAAAGCTCTAGCACAAATATAGCAATCGATGCTTTCCTCTTTGAAGGACCATTCTCTTTACTTTTATGTTGAGTCAGTTCACCTATCTCTCTCCACCTCAAGAAGCAAACACTTGTGTGAACCGTGCATTGATTCCTACATACTTGCATATTGTACTTGTTATATTACTCTATGTTGACTATTATCCATGAGATATACATGTTACAAGTTGAAAGCAACCGCTGAAACTTAATCTTCCTTTGTGTTTCTTCAATACCTTTACTTTGATTTATTGCTTTATGAGTTAACTCTTATGCAAGACTTATTGATGCTTGTCTTGAAGTACTATTCATGAAAAGTCTTTGCTTTATGATTCACTTGTTTACTCATGTCATCACCATTGTTTTGATCGCTGCATCCACTACATATGTTTACAAATAGTATGATCAAGGTTATGATGGCATATCACTTCAAAAATTATCTTTGTTATCGTTTTACCTGCTCGGGACGAGCAGAACTAAGCTTGGGGATGCTTGATACGTCTCCGACGTATCGATAATTTCTTATGTTCTATGCCATATTATTGATGATACCTACATGTTTTATGCACACTTTATGTCATATTCGTGCATTTTCTGGAACTAACCTATTAACAAGATGCCGAAGTGCCGATTCTTTGTTTTCTGCTGTTTTTGGTTTCAGAAATCCTAGTAAGGAAATATTCTCGGAATTTGACGAAATCAAAGCCCAGGGGCCTATTTTTCCACGAAGCTTCCAGAAGTCCGAAGACGAGACGAAGAGGGGCCACGGGGTGGCCAAACCCTAGGGCGGCGCGGCCCCACCCCTGGCCGCGCCGGCCTATGGTGTGGGCCCCCGTGCCGCCTCTTGACTTGCCCTTCCGCCTACTTAAAGCCTCCGTGACGAAACCCCCGATGCCGAGAGCCACGATACGGAAAACCTTGCCGAGACGCCGCCGCCGCCGATCCCATCTCGGGGGATCCGGAGATCGCCTCCGGCACCCTGCCGGAGAGGGGAATCATCTCCCGGAGGACTCTACACCGCCATGGTCGCCTCCGGAGTGATGAGTGAGTAGTTCACCCCTGGACTATGGGTCCATAGCAGTAGCTAGATGGTTGTCTTCTCCTCATTGTGCTTCATTGTTGGATCTTGTGAGCTGCCTAACATGATCAAGATCATCTATCCGTAATTCTATATGTTGTGTTTGTCGGGATCCGATGGATAGAGAATACTATGTCATGTTAATTATCAAGTTATTATACATGTGTTGTTTATGATCTTGCATGCTCTCCGTTTCTAGTAGAGGCTCGGCCAAGTTTTTACTTTTAACTCCAAGAGGGAGTATTTATGCTCGATAGTGGGTTCATGCCTGCATTGACACCGGGACGAGTGACGGAAAGTTCTAAGGTTGTGTTGTCTCTGTTGCCACTAGGGATAAAACATTGGCGCTATGTCCGAGGGATGTAGTTGTTGATTACATTACGCACCATACTTAATGCAATTGTATGTTGTTAGCAACTTAATACTGGAGGGGTTCGGATGATAACTCTGAAGGTGGACTTTTTAGGCATAGATGCGGTTGGATGGCGGTCTATGTACTTTGTCGTAATGCCCAATTAAATCTCACTATACTTATCATGTCATGTATGTGCATTGTTATGCCCTCTCTATTTGTCAATTGCCCGACTGTAATTTGTTCACCCAACATGCTTTTATCTTATGGGAGAGACACCTCTAGTGAACTGTGGACCCCGGTCCATTCTTTTAATACTTGAAATACAAATCTGCTTGCAATACTTGTTTTTACTGTTTTCTCTGCAAACAATCATCTTCCACACAATACGGTTAATCCTTTGTTACGGCAAGCCGGTGAGATTGACAACCTCACTCGTTTCGTTGGGGCAAAGTACTTTGGTTGTGTTGTGCAGGTTCCACGTTGGCGCCGGAATCTCTGGTGTTGCGCCGCACTACATCCCGCCGCCATCAACCTTCAACGTGCTTCTTGGCTCCTCCTGGTTCGATAAACCTTGGTTTCTTTCTGAGGGAAAACTTGCTGCTGTGCGCATCATACCTTCCTCTTGGGGTTGCCCAACGAACGTGTGAAATACACGCCATCAGTATCAATCATAAGTCAAGATTGGATGGACTAAGCGAGTCTAATCCATTATTAGAAAAATAAACCATCACGACCAATTCCATAGTTAGTACCTTACTAAGTACCATTATTGCACTTTTGGTAGTAAGGGAAAACAAAGACCTATTTAGCAATTAGGGGTTTATTATCAAATTAGCTTGCATATAAGACCAGCAGCACTAGAAGAAGTCTCAATCATTGAATCTTCAATGAGAAATGGAACAAGTTTATAGAGTTGGAAGAAATCAAAGCATCAAAGTAAGAACCATGGTTCAGAAACAAAACCTAATGGATTCCAGGAAGAATCTGGACAAGGGATATATTCAATTATATCTAGTAAGATCAACACGGAGTTCGAGAGAAGTCGTAGTCTGCATAAGTCAGATCCACACTCCGGAAACGTGAGAGAGTTCAAACTTCGAGGACGAAGTTTAGTTTAAGGGGTAGAGACTGTAATATCCCATTATTTGGGGTTACAAAAATAGAGGAAACAAATGTGTGCATTGCATTCATGCATAGAAAATCCGGGGAATTTTCGCGCTTAAAAGTAAAACAGTCACAGTAACTGAAGTTTCACTTGACCTTGGTGGAATTGAACTAGCTCATCAAGTCAAGCACTATAAACCTCAATGTGACTTTGTAAAACCTTGTTTTGGGTAGAGATGATTTGATCTAAGGGGTTAGATCAAATGGAACTAATAATCAACACAACAACACTTTACTCAGTGATCAATTACTTGATCTTATTAAAGATCACAACATGATATTCCTTGCAATAACATATGAACATCCATTTAATTGGGAATCAAGTAACAATAATTGGAGAAACCATTCTTCACTGATCTTTTCCATGTCTTAAGACTAATCCATGCTCCTACCATGAAACCTCATGGTATTCATTCCACTTCAACATTGGAATGTATAACAAGGAGATCCACTCAAGAAGTATAAATTCTTCCCTAGTCCATATTAGGTATGCAACAAACCCAGAGAGGTGAGAGTTCTATATTATTTATTAAGAAAGCAATAACAAACCTTGAGCTAAACCTTGGATATACATCCAAGTATTCAAATCATCATCTTTAAGAGGAACCTTAGGATATTATTCAAGACAAACCCTAGAGAGAGATAAACATTTATGTTAAACATAGATATTGATGATCACATCAATCTCTATGGAGCCTAACCTCAGGTTAGTATTAAAGTTCTTCCCAAATGAGAGAGACCATTCATACCAACTCTAGATTTACCTATTTAATGAGAGATACCTTAGGAAGCCAAACCTTGATCATTATAAATTGAGTGATGATCATAAACCCTAAGAACTTGAGGTAAAGATATTAAGAACAAGTTGATCATACTCAAACCATGATCATGCTCTTGAGCTATGTGAGGATAAGTTAAACCTTAATAAGATTAGTAGATATTATTCACCACATGAAATCATAGGGAGATCACTAGTAAACAACCTAGGCTTATATCTCAATCCTCAATTGTGAATCACTTGGTGATCATAAGTACAATTTTACCACATCTACATTCCACCTATTCTTCACTTAAGAACCACAAGAAAACCTTTAGAGTCAAACTCTATACTTTATATGGTGAGAAACCATCCATCCATATGACCAAAGTTAACTATAAAAAAGAACCATAGACATTTTAGTTACTTCAATGATGAAAGAAGGATTCTAATAGAAGTCCAATGAAATAAGATAGAACCCATTCTCAGATCCTTAGTAACTAGAGGAGCACATGAAATATTAAGCCAGAAATTTTATTTATCATTCAGAGGGGAGAATAAAGCCTAGGACATATAGGAGATACAAACCATGTGCAATCAGGAGAATATGATTAGAACCCTAATTGTTCATTAATTGAATCCTATGCTTCAATTATTAAACATAATAGACACCCAATGTTAAAACCCTTTAATTAAAACCATGTGTGGTTATCAACCACTTATCCTTATAATTAGAACCAAACTATAATGAGAGTAATATCTACTCTAATATTTCTGGGTATTATTAAAAATATAACACCAATGCTAACCTTGAAATTGGGCTATCATCAACCCTATAAAACCTTAATAAATAAGTGTTCACATAAATTCATGTGTAAGTGACCAACAATCTCAAATGAGAGATCAAGTCCTGAGAGATATTTTAGCACATGAAATCATGCCATATAGTCACTTACTTAATAGAACTCCATAAACAAGCCTTACTTGGTAACTTGTTCCTTGCAAAGCAATACCAAATCAAACAAGATATATCACTAAGTAAGAAAACTACTAATTGGAAAACATATTGAATATTTCCTAAGATAACATTCAAACTCATGTCCATAGGGGTATTGAAATTCACATACCAATACTAATTAATACACAAATGTTATAGTATCATATTAAAATTGCAAATACACCACTCAAGAATTTGTAGTACCCTGAACTAATTCTTGTATGAATGAAATGAGCAAGACCTGCAAAAATAGAAAATAATTCAAGTATGAATTCAAAACAGAATTCAAAACAATAAATAAAAACAGAAATAAATAGAAAAGAAAAAGAGAGAAAACCTTACCTGCCTCACCTGGCCGGACAGCCCACGCTGCAGCCCAACAGCACAGCCCGAAGGAGCCCAGCAGCAGCCCATGAACGCCAGCCCAACCCAGCCTAGGGTACCTCTTCGTTTAAAACGTACGTAGAGAAGACGTTATCGTCTTCGTCTTCTGCAGCGGTGCGAGGCCGCCACGGCGACGACCAGCGCCACGTCCTCGTCGCCGATAAGGACGAGCCCCGGACTCCAAGCCCAAGCCAAAACCCTAGAAACGAGCATTCAAATCCGTCCTCATCCAAACACGAAGTGATTCGTGCAGAAAACCTAGCCGTCGTCTCCGCAGTATCCCGGCCGTCGGCGACGGATTGCCGTCGATTCCGAGCCCGCCTTGATCTATAAAGCCACACCGAGGAGCGCCGAGCTGCACTTGATCTCCCAATCCTCCACTCACACTCTCTGGTTCCCTCTATTTCGCGAAATCCACCGACGAGCATCGCCGGCAGTCATCACATTACCGTCGATGGAGGTCATCCCGGCGTCTACTAAGTGGCCGTGGAGGTGCGCTCGACCATTCTGAGCATCCGTGCGAGAGGGATTGGTCCGGGGTGATCTCAGCTGGGAGTATTTCATCGATTTCGGCCGCGGCACCTCGCCGGAATCCATGGCTGTGTCGTCGACTCCGACAACCCCGCGCATCACCAAGCATACCCACATGTTCCTGGTGAGCTTGCGCTTCGCTTGAGCCTATTATTGCATCCTATCGCCGCCTGTAGCCAGTTCTTGCAACCTGGCCGGAGTTGCTCCGCCACGGGCTTGTTCTCCGGCGAAGCTCCGGTGGCCATTCGGGAAAACCAACATCACCACGGTACTCAGCGTGTCGCGAGGGTCCGATAGAGCCTAGCCGCGCGTCCTGGGGCGCCAGAAATCGGCGGCGCCGCCGCGAACAGACTCGCTGGCGTTTAACCGCCGGTGGGAAGACGTGTCTCGTGGGACCTCTGGTCAATTTGACCTGGTCAGCGTTCCATCTGGTAGCTGACGTGGCCTAAGGCCCACCAGTCAGCCTCTGGGGGTAGAATAGCCCGGGTAGCTTTAGCTTTTAGTTTTTAAATTTAAATCCAGAAAAGATCTGTAACTTTGAATTAAATTGTAAAATCCATTTTAACTCAGAAAAATATAAATGAGATATCAAAATTCTTAGAAAAGTAAACTCTATCCAATAAAAATATAATATGAAATTTTTATTTTTAATAAAAATTCAATTATTTTATTCTTTTTATTTAAGCCTTTAATTTTAATTCTAAATTCAATTAAAATTCAATAATTAGGAAAACTTCATAAAATAAATAAAAACCATTAAGTAAATAAGGAAAACATTAAAATTAATTTTTGTTTACTATAACTTATTAAATCCTTATTAGGAGGATTCAAAACCCTAAATAATAATTACCTTAATTATTAATTGTTTAAAAATAACAAAATGCCAAAATTCCATATTATTTTTATTTTCCAAGTTATTAATAACTTCAACTTTAACATGAAGTTATTAATCATAGAATTAAATGATAAATAGCAAACCCTAAATTCCACATGGAATGATAATACAACCCTATCATTTCATGTGAAACCAAAACCCTAAATTCAATTAGGAACCCTAGTTCCATTACAAATAAAGTGATAACCTCATCATTTCATGTGCAATCCTAAAACCCTAATTCAACTATGCACCATAACCTAGCTCCATTAATCAATATGAAACCCAAATTATTTCTAAACTAAACCCTAGGTTAGAACTTGGGATCATGATACTTTCCTTTCAAACATAGAACCATAATAGCAACTAAATAATTGCCATGACCACATAAAATGTAAGAACCCTATCACTAGTTACTTGCTAAGCTATGTTCTCATCTAAATAAAACTTGTTGATTTAGTAGGATCAACCAAATGTAAAACCCTAGATCCTATTACCAAAGCCATCATCCTTATTCATTCCTATTTACCATCACACCAATGTGATGAACCTCAGAAGCAATTATGTCAAATCTTGAACATTACCTAACCATATTCCACTAAACCCTACTAGTGTTGGATACTTATCAACCATCCTATTTTAGGAGCCAATTATTCCTTACTTAATAGAACCAACAGTAAAACCTAGACCATCTCAACCCTAATTGATATACTTCTTATTATTTTAGAAGTATGTTCTTCAAAAGTTATTCTTTTGAAGTAAATAATGAATCATCATCAATCCTACCTAATAGGACCTATAAACTCTAGCTAGCTATCACCAGCAAGATGAACCCACCATGATAGCAACCATGTATAATTAATTGCTTAAGTTGCTTATGCTTAAGTAAAACCAATCAAGCCTAGTTGTTGATAAATCCAACATTGCTGTGATCCATCTAATACTTACCCTAGAAGCTAGTTGAAACCATAGTAAACCATAGAACCCCACAACCCTAATTATCATACTTGTTCTTTATTAAAGAACATGTTCTTCAAAAGTTATTCTTTTGAAATATATAATAAGTAATCATCAACCATGCACTATAGGACTTAAAATTGACTACTGCTCTTTACTTATTATACAACCACTATTCCTTGGTGTGTATGATTGTTACTATGCATTTTACCACTTGCTTATGATTCTAAAACAACACAACCCTGAATAAGAACCTTGTTTGTGAATCACTCTAAAAGTGTAACACACCCTAAACTAATCATTACCACTCACTAATCTTAAATCATCGGGGTTAGGTCACGCTTAGAGCGATTGCATCTCATACTTATGCACTATTGCATCCTTGCCAATCTTTTAAACATCGTCCTTACCGGACGATGATGCTATTTCAGAATTTGGAGTTATTGCGTATCGAAGACTTTGCCTGCATAATCTTGCAGTCAAGAAAGGCAAGTTCATCACTTGCTCATGTCATTTGAGTATCTTTATCAAATTACTTGCAAAGTACTATGATTATCATTATTGCATAAAAACCAAAACCACTATTTTCATAACTATGAATATGACTATGTGGTTGGCAATGGAACCATGGATTGTGTTGATATGGTGGAGGTTCCATTGCAAGGGTTTATATCCATCTACGATTAAACAACAAATGTCGTCCAGTGATTCTTGTGCCGTAATACCCGTGTTAACCATAAGATCCGGAGTGGGACGGAGTAGTCAAAAGTGTTTCCACCTCTCGTACATCAACGAATGCGCTTTACCGTTGTACACTTGTAATCCAAGGGGGCAAGCGGTGAGGCTGGGGAGTCCTAAGTCCCCACGGCATTGTCCGTAGTACACTTGTCGCCCGAAGGAGCAAGCGGTGAGGCTGGGGAGTCCTAAGTCCCCACGGCATTGCGGTCTATGATGGATTGCAGCTGCCAGCGTAGGAATGTATGGTAGAGCCCTGCATTGTCGTCGTGATCGGGGCCCATCCTTTAAGTGAACCGGCGTGGACCCAGGGTCGGAGTTTGCAACAAAGGGTGGGTGTTCGAGGTAGCGGAGGAACATGATTGGCTAGACCTTATACCGGGCCTCACACCAAAGGAAGTGTGGACGGGGAGTACGCCCGGTTGGCACCAAGGTTAAGATCTCTTATGGGTAAAGCAACACACCTCTGCAGAGTGTAACAAACCGTGACCTGTCACTCCCTGTTCCGGGATATGGAACTGCGAACGCTGCCGGAAAGGAACTCCATGAAGTTCTAGTAAACCGGTGAAGGTCGACGGACATAGTTCTTCCGAATAAAAGCAACCTTTTGAAGAAATGGTTATGAAAACCTGCATTGGTATTAGACTTTCTGGTCTAATGCTGTAGTTAGTGCATTAAACACCTCTTTCCTATAATGAACTTGTTGAGTACGCTCGTACTCATCCCACTCTTAAATCCCCTGCTTAGATATGGAGGCATCAAAGGAAGATCTACCGTGCAACTCGAAGACCGAGGAGCCAACAACAACTTCAAGGGACAGGACCCTGTCAGAAGAGTCAAATACTACATCCAACAAGGAGACAACCTAGATTAGCAATAGAAGGGAACTAGATTCCTAAACTTAGCTCCTATCTAGCTAGAATCTATTCATAGCCTTTGTAGCTAGTTAAATACTCTACCAATAGAGTTCGTGTTAGGATTAGACTACGAGTCGATCTTCTGGAGTTTATTTGCAGTTTTACCTCATTGTAAAGTAGGAGGCTGTGATGATCTTATGTAACAGAGTCAATGTTGTAATTCTATAGACATGCCTTGGACCTGCATATGTTTCTGTTGTACCACTCTGAGCGATAGAATACTAGTGGAACGGTGTTTCATTGGTGTTATATCAGACTTGCATACTACACCATGCAGTGGTATGTCGGGTCACCACAAATGACAAACTCTTTTGGCCAAAGATAATGTTGCCAAACTTCAAGAACACGAACCAAAGCATAAAGTTCCTTGTCATATATATGATAGTTGAGGCGTGCGCCATCCAACTTCTCACTATAGTATGCCACGGGTTTTCCATTTTGCATAAGTACACCACCAATTCCAAGTCCACTCGCATCACATTCTATCTCAAAAGTTTTGGAAAAATCGGGAAGGACGAGGAGTGGTGCCTCGGTGAGTTTCTTTTTCAATTCATCAAAAGCGTGTTGTTGTGCCTTGCCCCAAACAAATGGAACATTCTTTTTAGTAGGCTCATTCAAAGGGAAAGCAATGGTGCTAAAATATTTCACAAAGCGTCTATAGAAACCGGCAAGTCCATGAAAACTTCGAACTTGACCAACATTGGTAGGAGTGGGCCAATTGTGGATGGCCTCAACCTTAGAGGAATCAACTTCAATCCCATTGGCGGAAACCACAAATCCAAGAAAACCCAACTTGCTTTGTGCAAAGGTGCACTTGGGAAGATTTGCAAAAAGCTTTTCACGGCGCAAGATGCATAAGACTTCTCTCACATGTTGTACATGGTCCTCGAGATTTTTGCTATAAATGAGAATATCATCGAAATAGACAACCACACTCTTGCCAATGAGAGGTCGCAAGATGTGATTCATGAGACGCATGAAAGTAGATGGAGCATTAGAAAGACCAAATGGCATGACAAGCCATTCATAGAGACCAAGTTTGGTCTTGAATGCCGTCTTCCATTCATCACCTATTGCCATGCGGATTTGGTGGTAGCCACTACGCAAATCAATCTTAGAGAAAATCGTGGCACCACACAATTCATCAAGCATGTCATCTAAACGCGGAATGGGATGGCGATATCGAACGATAATGGCATTGATGGGGCGACAATCCATACACATTCGTTGCGACTCATCCGGTTTAGGAACGAGAATCAGAACCGCACAAGGGCTTAAGCTTTCACGAACATACCCTTTTTCGAGGAGGTCTTGTATTTGGCGTTGAATCTCCTTTGTGTCTTCGGGGTTGGTGCGGTAGGCGGCGCGTTTTGGTAGAGGGGCGCCGGGTATGAGGTCGATGCGGTGCTCGATTCCTCTAAGCGGTGGGAGTCCATGAGGAAGCTTGTCGGGGAAGACATCTTGGAACTCCTTCAAAAGAGACAACAAAGACGAAGGAAGTGTTGTTAAGTTGTTAGTCTCCGAGGATGGCCCCTTGCAAATAAGCACATAGTGCAATTTGGTGGATGGGTTGTGGTGCACTTCTCTCATCTCACTCTTGGTAGCTATGAGGACACTCTTCATCTCACTCACATATGGCTTGTGGCGCTCACTTTCTTTTTGGTGGGTCACTCTCTCACCGCTCATCTCACTAGTGATAGTAGCTTCCTTAGCCCTCGCTAAAGCCTTTGCATTGTCCGCAATTACTTGGCTAGGAGTCATTGGGCGTAGGACGAAAGTCTTGTCGCCAACCTTGAAGCTATAGGCATTTGTGTAGCCATCATGGTTTGCTCTTTTGTCATATTGCCAAGGGCGACCAAGTAGCATGTGGCACACCGTCATGGGCACTACATCACAATCAACGGTGTCTTCATAGGCGCCAATCTTGAAGGATATGGTGACGGTGTGTTGTATCTTGACGTTTCCATTGTCACTTAGCCATTGCACATGGTAGGGGTGGGGGTGTTTCCGGAGAGTGAGGTTGAGCTTGGAGCATAGTTCGGTGCTTGCGAGATTATGGCAACTCCCTCCATCGATGATAACCTTTATTGACTTGCCATTGATTCCGGCTCTTGTTTGGAAGATGTTGCACCTTTGATCTTCATTGGGTAGGACATTGGTTGTCAACACTTTGGTCACCACAAGTGATGGGCTTGCATCATGCACACATAGGACTTGCTCTTGGTCTTCCAAGTCATCCTCTTCATGAGTGGTTGCGGCTTGTACCAAGGCTTCATATTCACCTTCACTCAAGTACTCCACATCTCCATCATCTCGAGTTATCATAACTCTTGTGTTCTTGCATTCAAAGGATTTATGTCCTTGAGCACCACACTTGAAGCAAGTGATGTTACTAGATCCGTTGGAAGCCTTGGAGGACATAGTTGATTGCTCCGGCTTGAAGCTTGTAGTCTTGATAGCACTTCTTATTTGCTTGGGACGATCCTTGCATGCACTAGCACTTGTATTCTTGAGGCTTGAAGAGGTAGTTGTTGCATTTCTTGCGGTAAAGAAGGTCTTGGCACTTGCTAAGTCTTCTCGCACTTGGCGCTCGGCCCTTGTAGCTTGATGAAGTAACTCAACCATGTTGGTGTAAGGCAAGAACTCCACTATCCTCTTAACGGGAATGTTCAATCCATTCAAGAATCTTGCCATAGTTTGCTCTTCTCGCTCATCCACATTGGCACTCATCATTGTCATGTGCATCTCCTTGTAGTACTCCTCAACGGACTTGAAGCTTTGCTTGAGTTGAGTAAGCTTGTTGAAGAGGTCACGTTTGTGGTGGGTGAGCACAAAGCGTTTGTGCATGACTTCTTGCATCTCTTCCCATGTGTCAATGGGCTCTAAGTCTTCCTTGTCACGCTTCTTGTTCACTTCTTCCCACCAAACATTTGCATATCCCTCTAACTCAAGTGATGCCATGGCTACTTTCTTTGCTTCGGAGAAGTTGTGTATGCGGAAGATTTTGTCAACCTTGAGTACCCAAGACAAGTATGCATCGGGGTCTTCCTCTCCTTGGAACTTGGGCATGGTGAACTTGAGCTTCCCAAAGATTTCTTCCGCATTACGGTCATTGCGTCGAGGTATTGGTCTTGCATCATCTTCGTCCTCATTATGGTTGCGAGGTTGTGGAGGATGATCCTCATTTTCATTGCGGTGGTTTGGAGGAGGGGGACGCCTTCCATGAGGTTGCCGGAGGTATGGCATGACACTAGCTTCACTTGAGGCATCTTCTTCATTGTGGTGCCTTGCTTCACCTTGAGGAGCATGAGGAGCTTGACGAGCTCGATGATTGAGAGGATTGTGTCTTCTATTGTCATTGTTGTTTCTTCTTGCGCCATCATCTTGAGGAGTGATGTCTACGCACACTCCTTTTCCTGTAGACAGTGTTGGGCCTCCAATAGCAGAGGTTTGTAGAACAGCAACAAGTTTTCCCTTAAGTGGATCACCCAAGGTTTATCGAACTCAGGGAGGAAGAGGTCAAAGATATCCCTCTCAAGCAACCCCGCAATCACGATACAAGAAGTCTCTTGTGTCCCCAACACACCCAATACACTTGTCAGATGTATAGGTGCACTAGTTCGGCGAAGAGATAGTGAAATACAAGTGGTATGAATGAATATGAGCAGTAGTAACGGCGCCATAAAATAGCTTGCTGGCGTGCAGTTGATGGTAGTAATATTGCAGGAAGTAAAGATGCAGTAAAACAGTAAATAAGTGATGATTGCAGTATTTGGAAACAAGGCCTAGGGATCATACTTTCACTAGTGGATACTCTCAACATTGATCACATAATAAAACCACTCTACACTCTCTTGTTGGATGATGAACACCATTAATTGTGTAGGGATACAAGAGCACCTCAATGCCGGAGTTAACAAGCTCCACAACATTCGATGTTCATATTTAAATAACCTTAGAGTGCATGATAGACCAACGCAATTATACCGAGTACTAACATAGCATGCACACTGTCACCATCAAGCTATGAAAGGGGGAATAGATCACATCAATACTATCATAGTAATAGTTAACTTCATAATCTACAAGAGATCACAATCATAAACTACGCCAAGTACTACATGATGCACACACTTGTCACCATTACATCATGGAGGAGGAATAGAGTACTTTAATAACATCACTAGAGTAGCACATAGATGAATAGTGATATAAAGCACATTGCAATCATAAAGGAATATAAATAAGCACTTCACTATGCTATTCTGAATTACTCTCTGGCAAGATAACGAACATCCAACTCGAATCATAACTGAGTGAATAAGTATTCTGTGAAATATAGCCTAAGAGACCCACACGGTGCACACACTGTCACCTTTACACACGTGGGACAAGGAGTCTCCGGAGATCACATAAGTAAAATCCACTTGAATAGCATAACGACATCTAGATTACAAGCTCATCATATGGATCTCAATCATGTAAGGAAGCTCATGAGATCATTGTATTGAAGTACATAGGAGAGAGAGATTAACCACATAGCTACCGGTACAGCCCTTAGCCTCGGGGAGAACTACTCCCTCCTCATGGGAGACAGCAGCGTTGATGGAGATGGCGGTGGTGTCGATGGAGATGCCTTCTGGGGGCACTTCCCCGTCCCGGCGGCGTGCCGGAACAGAGACTCCTGTCCCCCAGATCTTGGCTTCGCGATGGCGGCGGCTCTGGAAGGTATCTCGTACCGTGGCTTTTTCGTATGGAAGATTTAGGTCAGGGGGCTTCTTATAGGCGAAGAGGCGTAGTCGGAAGGCTGACGGGGCCACCACACAGTAGGGGGGCGCGCCTGGCTCCTTGGCCGCGCCGCCCACACGTGTGGGCCCCCTATGGCCCTCCTCTGGTCCCTCTCGGGTGTTCTGGAAGCTTCGTGGGATTTTAAGATACTGGGCCTTGATTTCGTCCAATTCCGAGAATATTTCCTTACTAGGATTTCTGAAACCAAAAACAGCAGAAAACAGGAACTGGCACTTCGGCATCTCGTCAATAGGTTAGTTCCGGAAAATGCATAATAATGACATATAATGTGTATAAAACATGTGAGTATCATCATAAAAGTAGCATGGAACATAAGAAATTATAGATACGTTTGAGACGTATCAAGCATCCCCAAGCTTAGTTCCTTCTCGCCCTCGAGTAGGTAAACGATAACAAGGATAATTTCTGAAGTGACATGTTATCATAATCTTGATCAATACTATTGTAAAGCATATGAGATGAATGCAGCGATTCGAAGCAATGGTGAAGATAATGAATAAACAATTGAATCATATAACAAAGACTTTTCATGAATAGTACTTCAAGACAAGCATCAATAAGACTTGCATAAGAGTTAACTCATAAAGCAATAAATTCAAAGTAAAAAGCTTTGAAGCAACACAAAGGAAGATTAAGTTTCAGCAGTTGCTTTCAACTTCAACATGTATATCTCATGGATAATTGTCAACACAAAGTAATATAACAAGTGCAATAAGTAAACATGTAAGAATCAATGCACACAGTTGATACAAGTGTTTGCTTCTAAGATGGAAGGCAGTAGGTAAACTGACTCAACATAAAACTAGAAGAAAGGCCCTTCGCAGAGGGAAGCATGGATTACTATATTTGTGCTAGAGCTTTTATTTTGAAAACATAGAAACAATTTTGTCAACGGTAGTAATAAAGCATATGTGTTATGTATAAGATATCCTATAAGTTGCAAGTCTCATGCATAGTATACCAATAGTGCTCGCACCTTGTCCTAATTAGCTTGGATTAACATGGATTATCATAGCATAGCATATGTTTCAACCAAGTGTCACAAAGGGGTACCTCTATGCCGCTCTGTACAAAGGTCTAAGGAGAAAGCTCGCATTGGATTTCTCGCTTTTGGTTATTCTCAACTTAGACATCCATACCGGGACAACATAGACAACAGATAATGGACTCCTCTTTAATGCATAAGCATACAACAACGAGTTAAAATTCTCATAAGAGATTGAGGATTGATTGTCCACACTCGAAACTTCCACCATGAATCATGGCTTTAGTTAGCGGCCCAATGTTCTTCTCTAACAATATGCATACTCAAACCATTTGATCATGAAAATCGCCCTTACTTCAGACAAGACGAACATGCATAGCAACTCACATGATATTCAACAAAGGTGTAATAGTTGGTGGCATCCCCAGAAACATGGTTACCGCTCAACAAGCAACTTATAAGAAATAAGACACATAGCTACATATTCTTTACCACAATAGTTTTTAAGGCTATTTTCCCATGAGCTATATATTGTAAAGATAAAGAATAGAATTTTAAAGGTAGCACTCAAGTAATTTACTTTGGAATGGCAGAGAAATACCATGTAGTAGGTAGGTATGGTGGACACAAATGGCATAGTGTTTGGCTCAAGGATTTGGATGCACGAGAAGAATTCCTCTCAATACAAGGCTAGGTTAGCAAGGTTGTTTGAAGCAAACTCAAGTATAAAACGGTGCAGCAAAACTCACATATGAACATATTGTAAGTATTATAAGACTTTACATCGTCTCCTTGTTGTTCAAACACCTTAACCAGAAAATATCTAGACTCTAGAGAGACTAATCATGCAAACCAGATTTTAACAAGCTCTATGTAGTTCTTCATTAATAGGTGCAAAGTACATGATGCAAGAGCTTAAACATGATCTATATGAGCACAACAATTGCCAAGTATCAAATTATTCAAGACCATATACCATTTACCACATGCAGCATTTTCTATTTCCAACCATATAACAATTAACGAAGCAGTTTCAACCTTCGCCATGAACATTAAAAGTAAAACGAAGAACACAAGTGTTCATATGAAAAAGCGGAGCATGTCTCTCTCCCATACAAGCATGAATTTATTCAGAGAATGAAAATAACAAAACGAAAATAAAAGCACACAGACGCTCCAAGTAAAACACATAAGATGTGACCGAATAAAAATATAGTTTCAATAGAAGAAACCTGATAAGTTGATGAAGAAGGGGATGCCTTGGGCATCCCCAAGCTTAGATGCTTGAGTCTTCTTGAAATATGCAGGGATGAACAACGGGGGCATCCCCAAGCTTAGACTTTTCACTCTTCTTGATCATATTGTATCATCCTCCTCTCTTGACCCTTGAAAACTTCCTCCACACCAAACTCAAAACAAACTCATAAGAGGGTTAGTGCATAATAAAAAATTCACATATTCAGAGGTGACACAATCATTCTTAATACTTCTGGACATTGCACAAAGCTACTGAAAGTTAATGGAACAAAGAAATCCATCAAACATAGCAAAACAGGCAATGCGAAATAAAAGGGAGAATCTGTCAAAACAGAACAGTCCGTCAAGACGAATTTTTTAGAGGAACCATACTTGCTCAGATGAAAAAGATCAAATTGAATGAAAGTTGCGTACATATCTGAGGATCACTCACGTAAATTGGCAGATTTTTCTGAGTTACCTACAGAGAACCCTGCCCAAATTCGTGAAAGCAAGAAATATGTTTCTGCGCAGTAATCCAAATCTAGTATTGACTTTACTATCAAAGACTTTACTTGGCACAACAATGCAATAAAATAAAGATAAGGAGAGGTTGCTACAGTAGTAACAACTTCCAAGACTCAAATATAAAACAAAATTGCTGTAGTAAAATAAAAACATGGGTTATCTCCCAAGAAGTGCTTTCTTTATAGCCATTAAGATGGGCTCAGCAGTTTTAATGATGCACTCCCAAGAAATAAGAGTTGAAGCAAAAGAGAGCATCAAGAAGCAAATTCAAAACAAATTTAAGCCTAACCCACTTCCTATGAAAAGGAATCTTGTAAATAAACAAATTCATGAAGCATAATGCAACAAGCATAGGAAAACTAGACAAGCGCAACTTCAGGATTTTCAGCATATAGAGAGGTGTTTTAGTAACATGAAAATTTCTACAACCATATTTTCCTCTCTCATAATAATATCCATTAGCATCATGAGCAAACTCAACAATATAACTATCAAATGAAACATTCTTATCATGAGTCTCATGCATAAAATTATTACTCTCCACATAAGCATAATCAATTTTATTAGTAATAGTGGGAGAAAATTCATCAAAGTAGCTATCATTATTATTCTCATCAAGTGTAGGAGGCATAGTATAATCATAATAAAATTTACTCTCCATAGTAGGTGGCACCAAAAGACCACTATCATTATAATCATCATAAATGGGAGGCAAAGTATCATCAAAGTAAATATTCTCCTCAATGCTTGGGGGACTAAAAATATCATGCTCATCAAAACCAGCTTCTCCAAGGTTAGAACTTTCTATATCATTATCAACAATGGTGTTCAAAGCGTTCATACTAATATTACTACTAGCATGCAAATAAGGTTCCATAGGTTTTTTAATTTTCGCATCAAACAATCCATGTCTTAACTCAGGAAATAGAATAAAAAGCTCATTGTTGTCCATTATGCCTAACTAGTGTAAACAAGAAACAAAAAGATGCAATTGCAGGATCTAAAGGAAATAGCTTCGAGCACTCACACACCGGCAACAAGACTAGGAGATAGCTTAGTAGTCGGAGGATGTGAATACCTTTTACCTTACCTCCCCGGCAACGGCGCCAGAAAATAGCTTGATGTCTACGCACACTCCTTTTTCCTGTAGACAGTGTTGGGCCTCCAAGAGCAGAGGTTTGTAGAACAGCAGCAAGTTTTCCCTTAAGTGGATCACCCAAGGTTTATCGAACTCAGGGAGGAAGAGGTCAAAGATATCCCTCTCAAGCAACCCCGCAATCACGATACAAGAAGTCTCTTGTGTCCCCAACACACCCAATACACTTGTCAGATGTATAGGTGCACTAGTTCGGAGAAGAGATAGTGAAATACAAGTGGTATGAATGAATATGAGCAGTAGTAACGGTGCCAGAAAATAGCTTGCTGGCGTGCAGTTGATGGTAGTAATATTGCAGGAAGTAAAGATGCGATAAAACGAGTAAATAAGCGATGATTGCGGTATTTGGAAACAAGGCCTAGGGATCATACTTTTACTAGTGGACACTCTCAACATTGATCAGATAATAAAACCACTCTACACTCTCTTGTTGGATGATGAACACCATTAATTGTGTAGGGCTACAAGAGCACCTCAATGCCGGAGTTAACAAGCTCCACAACATTCGATGTTCATATTTAAATAACCTTAGAGTGCATGATAGACCAACGCAATTATACCGAGTACTAACATAGCATGCACACTTGTCACCATCAAGCTATGAAAGGGGAATAGATCACATCAATACTATCATAGTAATAGTTAACTTCATAATCTACAAGAGATCACAATCATAAACTACGCCAAGTACTACATGATGCACACACTTGTCACCATTACATCATGGAGGAGGAATAGAGTACTTTAATAACATCACTAGAGTAGCACATAGATGAATAGTGATATAAAGCACATTGCAATCATAAAGGAATATAAATAAGCACTTCACTATGCTATTCTGAATTACTCTCATGCAAAATAACGAACATCCAACTCGAATCATAACTCAGTGAATAAGTATTCTGTGAAATATAGCCTAAGAGACCCACACGGTGCACACACTGTCACCTTTACACACGTGGGACAAGGAGTCTCCGGAGATCACATAAGTAAAATCCACTTGAATAGCATAACGACATCTAGATTACAAGCTCATCATATGGATCTCAATCATGTAAGGCAGCTCATGAGATCATTGTATTGAAGTACATAGGAGAGAGAGATTAACCACATAGCTACCGGTACAGCCCTTAGCCTCGGGGGAGAACTACTCCCTCCTCATGGGAGACAGCAGCGTTGATGGAGATGGCGGTGGTGTCGATGGAGATGCCTTCCGGGGGCACTTCCCCGTCCCGGCGGCGTGCCGGAACAGAGACTCTTGTCCCCCTGATCTTGGCTTCGCGATGGCGGCGGCTCTGGAAGGTTTCTCGTACCATGGCTTTTTCGTATGGAAGATTTAGGTCAGGGGGCTTCTTATAGGCGAAGAGGCGGAGTCGGAAGGCTGACGGGGCCACCACACAGTAGGGGGGCGCGCCTGGCTCCTTGGCCGCGCCGCCCACACGTGTGGGCCCCCCTATGGCCCTCCTATGGTCCCTCTCGGGTGTTCTGGAAGCTTCGTGGGATTTTAAGATACTGGGCGTTGATTTCGTCCAATTCCGAGAATATTTCCTTACTAGGATTTCTGAAACCAAAAACAACGAAAACGAGAACCGGCACTTCGGCATCTCGTCAATAGGTTAGTTCCGGAAAATGCATAATAATGACATATAATGTGTATAAAACATGTGAGTATCATCATAAAAGTAGCATGGAACATAAGAAATTATAGATACGTTTGAGACGTATCAAGGAGCATCAATATTGATGATTTGGCGTTCTTGGTTCACTTCTTGTTCGGCGTCATGTTGCGGATGCCTTTGAGCATTGGCCACTTGAGATGGGCGAGGTTGCCCTTTTTGTTGACGTGCCTCTTGCTCATGGCGAAGACGTTCTTGCTCACGTGCATGAAGGAGAGCCTGATCATGACGAAGACGTTGTTGTTCCTCTTGGAATTGAGCTTCACGATTTTCTTGTTGTAGTCTCGCTTGTTCAAGTTGAGCACGTACTTGCTTCGCATCTCGAGCTTGTTGTTGAAGAACTTGAGCATCCACATTATGGTGGTGTGGGTCTTCACTAGAAGCATGGTAAGACGGAGATGAAGCCCGGTGCCTTGAACTATGAGAGCATGAAGACCTTGAGTGTTGGCTTCGGTTGTTGGCGATGTTGGCAATAGCTTGTTCAAGGCGTGCCAACCTTTCTTCTTGCCTTCTCATGCTCGCCATGTTTTGTTGACCTTGAGTAGCGAGTGTTGCCCTCATGTCATGGCCTTGAGCATCAAGCTTGTCATGGAGGTCTTGCACTTGGACATTGAGGTCCCTTCTTTGCACTTGAGCTCGTTCTTCATAGCATGCGACGGTCTCATCGATCCTTGCCGTGAGGTCATGGATACTCTTGTTGACGGCTTGAGTAGCTATCCAATGTTGGTGCCGTGTCATCGGTAGTTGGTTCCCCTCTCCACTAGACATGGTTACAACTAAAACAAGAACTATGTTGTGGGGGTTAGAGGAAAAGCTCACAAGTAAGT
This sequence comes from Lolium rigidum, assembly GCF_022539505.1. NCBI lineage: Eukaryota > Viridiplantae > Streptophyta > Magnoliopsida > Poales > Poaceae > Lolium > Lolium rigidum. The sequence goes on from NC_061514.1 coordinate 215,026,018, forward strand.
CAAAGACTCACAACAAAATTGAGAAAGTGTATCGAGGTGAGGAACAACCGGTTACACACACAAAAACAAAACTCTATATGGTGTTAGGTATGGATGTGGAAAGCCAAATGGAAGAACCAAACGAAAAGTCTATTGTCAAAAGTGGGTAAGATCCAAAAGTCACAAGTCAAAGGCGGTGTTCACAAAAGGCATACACAAGGTGGAACACACGCGTGGGACAAAATGGGGTTAGCGCGACTTGGAAAATGAGCACGAACAAAATTGGTCCTAACGAAGACTACTAGCTCGGTGTCACGCCAACACAAGAGAGACCGTGGTTTGGTTGCAAAATTGAGAAGCAACTAGATTTGCGCAAGACGCCTCTCTTCTCTTTTCTCTCTTTTGCTTATAACCTTTGGACTCTTTTGTGTATAGGTGTCACTCACACACTTTTTCTTTTTGTATTTTTCTTTCTTTTTCTCACAATGTAAGGGTACTACTATCTATGTAAGTATGTCACACTTCTTTTGCTTATCTTTTCACACGAGCTTGCTTCGTAGCTTTGCTCAACACACGCACACCCTCACGGTCGGGACGCTTGCGCAATGCTTCGCAACACTAGAAAGCCACTCTCGATAGGAAAGGTACGCAAAAGAGGCTAGGGCTACAAGTTAGGGGGCAAGTTATACCACTTGATGATGGTGGCCGACGACCTTAAACTTGCTATGGTGGAGGTGTCAAATGAACCGCTTGGATCCTCGGGGTGCCATCGTCGTTGTCGATGTTGCGGAAGCTTTGTGGTAGCTGAAAGGCACTCAAACCGAAGTCCAAACACAAGGGGTTAGTGCCAAAACGAAAAACGAAGGTTGCTGTCAAAAATTCACCCAGCCGGAACTTCCGGTCCTGAGGGGCGGAACTTCCGGTTCTGCCGGGTGGAACTTCCGGTCGCAATCAGATCTGCGGGCTGTTCTTCGATTTGGGCGGAAATCCGGTCCGAAATCCTTCAAATTCGAGGAAAATTTGGCACTAAAAGCTGTGGGAAGGTGGGGGAATTGCAGATCAACACCAAAGACAAGTTTCTATTGGACCAAAACCACCAAAAACTCAACAAATCGCGAGATCCAACCAAGGCCAATTTGGGGCTATTTTTTGGGGAAAAAAATTTGGGCGAAATTGGTGGAAATGGGGGTTGTTGGGTCAAATCCGTGGCAACCAAAGAGCTGTTGATACCATATGATAAGGGCTAAGCCAAGGGTGTGCCCGATCTTCACGGATTTGGATGGGATTCGTGGGGGAGGTGGAGGAACGCGAAGAACACGGGTGGAAAGCGGGGTGGATCGAAGATACAAACGCAACACACACACAACCGGTTGTTCTTCGTTGGCCCGATATACCAACCCAATGGAATTGCAAGAAAAAGACCCACAAGGAGTAGAATCCCTCACAAAAGATTGGCAATAGCAATTGATAGAGTTCAAAAGAGGAAAAGAGTGCAAATAGATAGAATTGCAAAAGCAAAAGATCCAAAACACTAGAATTCCTAGAATGGAAGAGATCAACTACCTAGAAGAGTTGAAAACTTCGTAGATGGGTGGATCTAGAAGGGTTTCCCTAAGGGAGGAGCAAAAGCTCAAGGTTTCTCTTACATCAAGTCTGAATCTCAGATCTGAGCCAACGAGGCTATTTATAGTTGGTGGGGCGAAGGGGTAAGTTACATGCTGAATCTGCCAGTTTTGGTGCTGAAACGCGTGCAGGCGGAAGTTCCGGCCTCAGGGGGCGGAAGTTCCGGTCGGGCGGAAGTTTCGGTCATCCTGGGCGGAAGTTCCGGCTGGAATCCCTTCAGGCAGCATCTGGGAGGAATCTGGCTGGAAGTTCCGGTCCTGGGGGCGGAAGTTCCGGCCTGGGCGCTATAGCTCCATCTTCATCATTTCCAGCTCTCTCTTCATTGGCTTGGTCTCCATGGCTTGCGTCTTGGTCGATGTATCTGATTGAACATAGGGTATTTGCATGAAGTAGCACGCCATCCAAAGGGGTGTCAAATGCATACATAGAAAGGAGCGAATTCACCTCTTGGTGTAGGGCTTTGGCTCGAGCTCGTGTCATTGGACCACGAGGAGGGCTTGTTGGTCTTGAGGAGGCGGTGTCCAAAGGCCACCCCGTATCAACTATTGTTGTAAGAATTACCATAAGAATTACCATAACCATTACCATTATTAGAAGGATATGGCATATAGTTGTTGTTACCAAAATTATTCCTATAAGCATTGTTGTTGAAATTACTATTTTTAATGAAGTTCACATCAACATGCTCTTCTTGAGCAACCAATGAAGCTAAAGGAACATTATTACGATCAACATTAGATCTACCATTAACAAGCATATACATAATAACATCAATCTTATCACTCAAGGAGGAGGTTTCTTCAACAGAATTTACCTTCTTACCTTGAGCAGTCCTTTCAGTGTGCCATTCAGAGTAGTTGATCATCATATATCAAGAAGCTTTGTTGCAGCACCCAAAGTGATGGACATAAAAGTTCCTCCAGCAGCTGAATCCAATAGGTTCCTTGAAGAAAAATTTAATCCTGCATAAAAGGTTTGGATGATCATCCAAGTAGTTAGTCCATGGGTAGGGCAATTCTTTACCAAAGATTTCATTCTTTCCCATGCTTGGGCAACATGTTCATTATCCAATTGCTTAAAATTCATAATGCTACTTCTCAAAGATATAATTTTAGCAGGAGGATAATATCTTCCAATGAAAGCATCTTTACATTTAGTCCATGAATCAATACTATTCTTAGGCAAAGATAGCAACCAATCTTTAGCTCTTCCTCTTAAGGAGAAAGGAAACAATTTCAGTTTTATAATGTCCCCATCTACATCCTTATACTTTTGCATTTCACAAAGTTCAACAAAATTATTAAGATGGGCAGCAGCATCATCAGTACTAACACCAGAAAATTGCTCTCTCATAACAAGATTTAGTAAAGAAGGTTTAATTTCATAAAATTCTACTGTAGTAGCAGGTGGAGCAATAGGAGTGCATATGAAATCATTATTATTGGTGCTAGTGAAGTCACACAACTTAGTGTTCTCAGGAGTATTCATTTTAACAATAATAAAAATAAGTAAAGCAAACCGAATAAAATACAGTAAAACAAGTAACTAATTTTTTTGTGTTTTTGATATAAAGAAAGCAAACAAGACAGAAAATAAAATAAAGCAAGACAATAAACAAAGTAAAGAGATTGGGTGTGAGAGACTCCCCTTGCAGCGTGTCTTGATCTCCCCGACAACGGCGCCAGAAAAATAGCTTGATGACGCATGAAGCACACGTCCGTTGGGAACCCCAAGAGGAAGGTGTGATGCGTACAGCAGCAAGTTTTCCCTCAGTAAGAAACCAAGGTTATCGAACCAGTAGGAGATGAAGGCCACGTGAAGGTTGTTGGTGAAGGAGTATAGTGCGGCGCAACACCGGTGATTCCGGCGCCAACGTGGAACCTGCACAACACAATCAAAATACTTTGCCCCAACTTAACAGTGAGGTTGTCAATCTCACCGGCTTGCTGTAAACAAAGGATTAAACGCATGGTGTGGAGAATGATGTTTGCTTGCAAAGAACAACAGAGAACAATGATTGCAGTAGGTTGTATCTCAGATGTAAAAAATGGACCGGGGTCCACAGTTCACTAGTGGTGTCTCTCCAATAAGATAAATAACATGTTGGGTGAACAAATTACAGTTGGGCAATTGACAAATAGAGAGGGCATAACAATGCACATACATATCATGATGACTACTATGAGATTTACTTAGGGCATTACGACAAAGAACATAGACCGCTATCCAGCATGCATCTATGCCTAAAAAGTCCACCTTCGGGTTAGCATCCGCACCCCTTCCAGTATTAAGTTGCAAACAAGAGACAATTGCATTAAGTACTGTGCGTAATGTAAACAATACAAATATCCTTAGACAAAGCATTGATGTTTTATCCCTAGTGGCAACGAGCACATCCACAACCTTAGGGGTTGTTGTCACTCCCCAGCATTCAATGGAGACATGAACCCACTATCGAGCATAAATACTCCCTCTTGGAGTTACAAGTATCAACTTGGCCAGAGCCTCTACTAGCAATGGAGAGCATGCAAGATCATAAACAACACATATATGATAGATCGATAATCAACTTGACATAGTATTCCATATTCATCGGATCCCAACAAACACAACATGTAGCATTACAAATAGATGATCTTGATCATGATAGGCAGCTCACAAGATCTAAACATGATAGCACAAGAGGAGAAGACAACCATCTAGCTACCGCTATGGACCCATAGTCCAAGGATGAACTACTCACGCATCAGTCCGGAGGCGGGCATGGTGATGTAGAGCCCTCCGGTGATGATTCCCCTCTCTGGCAGGGTGCCGGAGGGGATCTTCAGAACCCCCCGAGATGGGGTTGACGGCGGCACCGTCTCTGTAACTTTTCTCGTATCGTGGCTCTAGGTACTAGGGTTTTCGCGACGGAAGGATTATATAGGCGAAGGGGCAGAGTCGGGGGACGCCCGAGGGGCCCACCCTATATGGCGGCGCGGCCAGGGGTGGGGCCGCGCCCCCCTATGGTGTGGCCGCCTCGTGGCCCCTCTTCGTCTCCTCTTCGGTGTTCTGGAAGACTCCGTGGAAAATAAGACCGTGGGCTTTTGTTTCGTCCAATTCCGAGAATATTTCCTGTGTAGGATTTCTGAAACCAAAAACAGCAGAAAACAGGAACTGGCGCTTCGGCATCTTGTTAATAGGTTAGTACAGTAAAATGCATAAAAATGATATAAAGTATATATAAAACATGTGAGTATTTTCATAAAACTAGCATGGAACATAAGAAATTATAGATACGTTTGAGACGTATCAACAAGCTAGTTATACAAGAGACTTACTAGGGACTCCTTGTTGTTTATATAACACACATGTATGAATGTTTCGGTTAATACAATTATAGCATGGGATGTAAACATTTATCATGAACACAAAGATATAACAATAACTAATTTATTATTGCCTCTTGGGCATATCTCCAACAGTCTCCCACTTGCACTAGAGTCAATAATCTAGTTTACATTTGTAAAGATATAACACCTTGGCCTTCTGGTGCTTATCATGTTTTGCTCACTGGAGAGGTTTTAGTCAGCGGATCTGACACGCTCAGAAACGTATGTATTTGCAATTCATTTGCGTCTCAATGCATCACTCATTTTCCAAATAAGTCGGCATTAATTATATATGCTTAGTCCTCTGGTGGAACCTTAATTCCGCGGTCTGAAATATGTCACTAATATTGTCACACACAATATAGCTTCAAAGTTCTGACACTATCGGAACTACACCAAGTTCTCAAAGAACTCCTCGACTTAACATCCTCAGTCATTGTCAAAACAATGACATACTCTTCCTTTGTTTCTAGAATCCGTCACAATATTTAGAACTCATCTAAATCTAGCATAGACTTCTTCTAGCTCATTGTGCTACCTTTTAAACAACACTTAGCCTAATTGAGATTGAAATTATAATTTTTTATATGAGACCAAACTAATATCGGCACAACACCTTACAGCGATTTGTTTGTCATTACCCCATACAAAACTATATATATATCCTTGGTTCTTCTAAAGCACCCATGGATATTCTTAGTGTCGTCCAATGATCATTGCATGAATCATTCTAGTATATGCTCGTAACACTTTAGAGCACAGGACATCTGACTTCGTACATATTATTCGTGATCTAAATCACTCATGTGTTTTTACTCGTCGAGTGTCAAATACACTCAAGTCTTGCTAAACCTTCACATGAAAAGAACACCTTCTTAATATTTTTATATTGAACTACTTCAATATTTACTTTGACTTAAACTTATCATGTGTTTCATTCTATCTTCATAGATCTTGACACTAAATATGTTTCAGTCCATATCCTTTTATTGAAGTTAATTCTCAACGAAACCTTTTAATCACATCAAGTATATAATTACATCATTTATAATCAATAATATGTCAGCAACATATAATATTATAACTATGTCTCAACGCTCCCACTTAATTTCTTGCAAATACAAGCATCTTCATCGTTTCTGATGAAATCAAAAACTCATTGACTATTTCATCCGGTGAAGATTCCAACTCCGCGATACTCACTTCATCCAATTGAAGTTTGTATACCTATCTAGTATTCCACGGACCAGCAAAACTCTTGGTTGTATCTAGTATACATCCTTAATACACACTTCTGGAAGGTATGTATTTCTGCCATCCTACTAACATATCTCATAAAAGAAATATGTAGTGGCTACTAGAATAATCCATATAGACTATAAGCATTGCTACGGAAGATCTAATCTTATCGTAGTCAACTCTTTAAACTTTGTCGTAAAACAACTTTTCGACAAGTCGAGCTTCTTCTAGGATATTCCATCCAAGTCCATCAATTTTATAGATCCATTTACTTTCAAAAAGTATTCACCTATCTTGGATTTCATGGCGCATAGCCATTTTAACGGAGTCAGGGCCCATCATAACTTCTTTGTATGTAGTTGGTTTATCATTGTTCAAAATCAATCCTTTGTCCACAAATCATTTATTTGATCACAAGGTAAACCATACCTACAAGGTTCAATGGGTACTTCGATCTCCATGACTATAACTCTTTTGTAGACATGGGAGCTATGATCGCTGTGGCCGCTTCCTGAACCATTTCCGATGCTGCGCTACTCTGATCATCATGCTCAGGTTCATAAACCTTATCAAATTCCATTGTCCTCCCACTCAAATACTTCACTAGAAACAATTTCTTGGAAATAAGTAAGAAACATCGACAAACACTTTTGTCTTTGTCTCCATAGTGGAAAGAATTCCCAATCAATTCTCTGGGATAACCAACAAAGACATTCATCCGATTTTGGTTGTAAACTTATTTACTTATGCTATGTATACCAAAATTTAAGAAAGGACTATTAGGGTTTATCCCCATGCCATAACTCGTATGGTGTCATTTCAATTGATTATGATGATGCTCTATTCAGTGAAAAAGCGGTAGTCTCTAAAGCATAATCCACAAAAATATAATGGCATCATTTTATATTATATCATCATTAACCCAACAAGGTTTGGATACGTCTCTTGGAAACTCCATCATCACTATGATACTCCAAGAAACGTGAGTTGTAGAACAATTTCATAACTCTCTTAGATGTTCCCTAAAACTCGTAATTCAAATATTTTCACCATGATCCAATCATAGATATTTGACTTTTCTATTACGATGATTTCCACTTCATGCTGAAATTTATTTGAATCCATCCAAATGTTTCAAACTTCTTCCTTATCGAATATATCCACATATATATACTCAATTCATTGTTGGAAGTTTTCATGAAGTAGAAGAATCTTACGCACACAACTATGCCCAGTGAACCACATACATCATCATGTATGTTTCCACTAAGTTAGTTGTCCGTTCAACTCTTGGCCTATGAACGGTATTTCAGTCATTCTTTTTAAAAGAGATTTGCAAGCGCCAAACGATTCAAAAATCAAATGACTCCAAAAATCCATTTGCATGGAGTTTCTTCATGCGTTCCTTTCTAACATGACCTAAATGGCGGTTCCACTAATAAGTGGAATTCACATCATTTGTCTTATGGCATTTTAGCTTCAGTGTTATGCATGTGTGCTTCACCATAAAGATTTATAATAACTTATCCATCGTACATGGAATATTGTCATAATTTGAACAACTCATTGTTTTCATTTGACTAGAACAAAACAACAACTATAAAGTTCTTTATTATAAATCTGAAGGGCTAGGTAGAATGCCAACGACGAACACAACAACACGTTATTTTGTTGCAGACGTGCATTCCTACCATATTCCTTGTCAATCACTTAGGCCATTGTATTCTTGTATTGCGTTGTTTTGTATGACACTTCATACCAACCAATATGGTACAACTACCCAAGAATTTCATTGTGTGACCAAACAAGGAAAACATTCATAACATGTATATCATCTATATACACCTGAGCTAGACTTTCTAATCTTTTCTTTCTTTCTGCCAAAATCTTTTGTAGTTTCTCTTTTAGCTTTCCTCATTCTCAGAAAACACCTCACCTTCAATAACTTCAAGGTTTGTTGGTCAAACACCAATAACCTTGAGGTTCTTACCTTGAAGTTGATCATCACATGACAAGTGTTCCGGATTTCACTATTAGTAACCTTTTAATGTGATGAACAATTTCACTCATAATTTTTATCCATCAAATCATGATGTCTTTCCGAGACCATGTCTGTACATGCTAGGCTCGTAAAGTTTTAACCTTAGTATTCGCATGTGCAAATCTGGCTTGCACCCGTTGTATGCACATGTAGAATCTATAACACCCGATCATTGATACGTATCCAACGTATCTATAATTTCTGATGTTCCATGCTAGTTTTATGACAATACCTACATGTTTTTCTCAAACTTTATAATGTTTTTATGCATTTTCCGGGACTAACCTATTAACAAGATGCCGAAGTGCCAGTTCCTGTTTTCTGCTGTTTTTGGTTCCAGAAAAGCTGTTCGGGCAATATTCTCGGAATTCGACGAAACAAAAGCCAAACCTCTTATTTCTCCGAGGGACACACGGAGCCAGAAGGGCAACCCAGGGGGAGGCCCACGGCCTCCAGACCACAAGGGGGCGCGGCCAAGGAGGGGGGCACGCCGCCCTATGGGGTGGGCCCCCCGGGCACCCCCTCGCGTCGCCCTTTCGCCCATATATTCCCTCGCGACGCGAAAACCCTACATCAACAGATCATACTCCAGAAAGACTCCAGGGGCGCCGCTGCCATCGCGAAACCTAGTTTCGGGGGTCAGAAGTTCCTGTTTTGGCACCCTGCCGGGACGGGGATAGACCCCCGGAGCCTTCTCCATCGACGCCACCGCCTCCATCATGCTCCGTGAGTAGTTCCCCCATGGACTACGGGTTCTAGCAGTAGCTAGTTGGTACTCTCTCTCCCATGTACTTCAATACAATGATCTCATGAGCTGCCTTACATGATTGAGATCCATCTGATGTAATCGGTGTTGTGTTTGTTGGGATCCGATGAATTGTTACATTATGATCAGTCTATCTATAAAGTTTGTGAAGTTATTGTTGTTGCAATCTTGTTGTGTTTAATGCTTGTCACTAGTGCACGAGTGGCATGATCTTAGATTTGAGCTCTATAATTATTGCTTAGATTGTATCTACAAGTTGTTTGCACATGTCTATGTACGGAACCCGAGGCCCCGGAGTGACAAGCAATCGGGATAACTGGAGGGGAAGGCTTAGATATGAGGATCACATGTTTTCACCAAGTGTTAATGCTTTGCTCCGGTGCTCTATTAAAAGGAGTACCTTAATTACCGATAGATTCCCTTGAGGCCCAGCTGCCACCGGCTGGTAGGACAAAAGATGTTATGCAAGTTTCTCATTGCGAGCACGTATGACTATATATGGAAAACATGCCTACATGATTAATAAACTTGATGTTATGTCTTAATGCTATTTCAATCCTATCAATTGCCCAACTGTAATTTGTTCACCCAACACTTGTTATTGGAGAGTTACGCCTAGTGTAGATAGCTGGGAACCCCGGTCCATCTTTCATCATCAAATACTCACTCGGTCCTATATGCCATTAGAAGTAGTATCAACTATTTTCTGGTGCCATTGCCTCTGTGTTACTGCTACTGCTGTTGTGTTATTGTTACTATTGCTCTCTTATCACTGCTGCTTTCACATCACCTCTGTTACAAGTGCTTTTCCAGGTGCAGCTGAATTGACAACTCAGTTGTTAAGCCTTATAAGTATTCTTTGTCTCCCCTTGTGTCGAATCAATAAATTTGGGTTTTACTTCCCTCGAAGAATGTTGCGATCCCCTATACTTGTGGGTTATCAAGACTATTTCCTGGCGCCGTTGCCGGGGAGCATAGCTCTACTCATAAGTTCACCTGGGGAGTACACTCTACCTCTCTCTCTGTTTTTATTTTATTTTGTTTTGCTTAGTTTACTTTTGTCTAGTTTATTTGTGCTTAGTTTATTTCTGTCTAGTATTATTTTGCTTAGTTTACTTTTGTCTAGTTTGTTTTTGTCTTGTTTTATTTTTCTTATATACCCGAAAATCCATAAAAATTTGAAAAACCGAAAAATTAAAAACTGTTGTTATGGAAGAACCCACAACCTTTATGAAGCTTATAGAATTATGTATGAATTATAGAGAATCAAGAAAGGATAACGTCATGAGTGCCGTGTTAGAAAAATTGGATACAATTGCTAAAATCTTGCTTAAACGGCATGATATAAATTGTTGCTTTAAACAGGATACTAAACATCTTAAATTCCAATGTTGCTTTAGTGAAGAAGTTTTAATTGTGAACTATCATTGGAATAACTATATTCATCTTGGGTTCGAAGAAGTAGAACAATTTGTTTTATTTGTGGGAGCTTCTGAAATAGAATCCTTCATGTCTAAAAATTATGAAACCTGTGTTGCTTGTAAGGACCTTAAAGATTATGTCTCTTCTATCCTTGATTATTGCATAGAACATTACAGCAATAATCCTTATATCATTGATTATAAAGAGAGACTCATTCATGCACACGAATGCACTCACAATTTGCAGGAACCTGTGAAAGAAGAAATTGATGAACCTGAAAGCTCATTGGACGAAAAAGAGGAGGAGAGTGATGAACAAAAGGGGGAAGAATGGATTAGCTACCCAAGCCAACCTTCTAATGAGAGTAACTCTTTATCTCTTACACTATTTGATTGTTCTCCATGCTTACCAAAGGAGGATGAATGTTATGTTCTTGTGGATTCTCTTCCCTATGAGTAAAACTTGTGAGAATAATTATGCTACTGTTATCTATGATAATCCATGCTATTTTGATAAATCTTATGATAATACTTTGTTTCTGCCTGATATCGAAATGCATGGTACTAAAGAGTTTTGCTTGGCAAATGTTTATGATAAAGCTCTAGATGATGGTCCTATGTTACTTGATAATATTAATTGTACTACTAATGAAAATGGGATTGGAGAGGTCTTGACTTTATCGAGGAGTCCCATATCTTTTGAGATTGATCAATCATCTTGTTATATTATTGATAAAAGTGGGTTTGAAAGTTTTTTGATCCCATTATTTTTTAGCTTGATAAAAATTATGTGTTTGTGGATCATGAAAAACATGCTTTATGTGATAGTTATATTGTTGAGTTTATTCATGAAGCTACTGAAAATTATTATGAGAGAGGAAAATATGGTTGTAGAAATTTGCATGGTACTAAAACACCTCTCTATATGCTGAAACTTTTGAAGTTACTCTTGTTTTATCTTCCTATGCTTGTCACTTTGTTCTTCATGAATTTATTTGTGTACAAGATTCCAATGCATAGGAAGTGGGTTAGACTTAAATGTGTTTTGAATTTGCTTCTTGATGCTCCTTTTGCTTGATTTTCTATTTTCCATGTGAGCATCATTAAAATCTTCTGCGCCTAGCTGAAAGGCGTTAAAGAAAAGCGCTTATGGGAGACAACCCATTATTTTATTTCTGCAATTTTCTTTTATTTTTGAGTCAAGGTGTTGTTTACTTCTGTAGCAATGCCTTTGCATCTTTATTTTATCGCATTGTTGTGCCAAGTAAAGTCTCTAATAGAAAGTTGATACTAGATTTGGATTTCTGCGCAGAAACAGATTTTTAGCTGTCACGAATTTGAGTAGATCTCTCTGTAGGAGAACCTAAAAATTCTGCAAAAATTCATGCGTGTTCCTCAGATATGTACGCAACTTTCATTAGTTTTGAGTTTTCTGATTTGAGCAACGGAAGTACCTCGAAAAAAAATCATGTTTACTAGCTGTTCTGTTTTGACAGATTCTGTCTCTGTTTTTGCATTGTCTCTTGTGGACTTTAAGTAAGGCTTTCTAGACGTGGAGAGCTGTAGCTAATGTTTTATTGAGTTCTTGCAATGTGTCACTACAGAAATAAAGTGGATTAAAGTTTTTTGAGTACTAACCCCTCTAATGAAGTTTATGAGAAGTTTGGTGTGGCAGAAGTTTTCAAGGATCAAGAGAGGAGGATGATATGATATGATCAAGAAGAGTGAAAAGTCTAAGCTTAGGGATGCCCCCGTGGTTCATCCCTACATATTTCAAGAAGACTCAAGCATCTAAGCTTTGGGATGCCCAAGGCATCCCCTTCTTCATCAACAACTTATCAGGTCACCTCTAGTGAAACTATATGTTTATTCCGTCACATCTTATGTGCTTTACTTGGAGCGTCTGTGTGCTTTTATTTTCGTTTTTTATTTTCATTCTCTGAATAAATCGGATCCTAGCATTCCTTGTGTGGGAGAGAGACACGCTCCGCTTTTTCATATGAACACTTGTGTTCTTCGTTTTACTTTTAATATTCTTGGCGAAGTTGAAAGTCGCTTCGTTTATTGCTATTTGGTTGGAAACAGAAAATGCTTCATATTGTCTTGAATAATTTGATACTTGGCAATTGTTTTGAGCTCTCAAGTAGATCATGTTTAAGCTCTTGCATCATGTAGTTTAAACCTATTAATGGAGAACTACCGTAGAGCTTGTTGAAATTTGGTTTGCATGATTGGTCTCTCTAAGGTCTAGATATTTTCTGGTAAAAGTGTTTGAGCAACAAGGAAGACAGTGTAGAGTCTTATAATGCTTGCAATATGTTCTTATGTAAGTTTTGTTGTACCGGTTCATACTTGTGTTTGCTTCAAACAACCTTGCTAGCCAAAGCCTTGTACTGAGAGGGAATGCTTCTCGTGCATCCAAAACCTTGAGCCAAAACCTATGCATTTGTGTCCACCATAACTACCTACTATGTGGTATTTTTCTGCCATTCCAAGTAAATACTTCATGTGCTACCTTTAAACAATTCAAAAGTTATTATCTCTTATTTGTGTCAATGTTTTATAGCTCATGAGGAAGTATGTGGTGTTTTATCTTTCAATCTTGTTGGGCAGACTTTCACCAATGGACTAGTGGCTCATCCGCTTATCCAATAATTTTGCAAAAAGAGCTGGCAACGGGGTTCCCAGCCCCAATTAATTAACCTTCACTAATAATTCTCTTCACATGTTTTGCCCTGATTCATCGGTAAGCAACTTAATTTTGCAAATAGACACTCCTCCATGGTATGTGAAATGTTGGAAGGCACCCGAGGATTCGGTTAGCCATGGCTTGTGAAAGCAAAAGGTTGGGAGGAGTGTCATCTATAAATAAAACTAAAATACATGTGTAAACAAAAGAGAAGAGGGATGATCTACCTTGCTGGTAGAGATAACGTCCTTCATGGGAGCCGCTCTTTGAGGGTCTGTTTGACAAGGGGGTTAGAGTGCCCACTACCATTCGTTGACAACAACAAACACCTCTCAAAACTTTATTGGTATGCTCTTTATATGATTTCAAAACTTAAAAAGCTCTAGCACATGATTTAATCCCTGCTTCCCTCTGCGAAGGGCCTTTCTTTTACTTTATGTTGAGTCAGTTTACCTACTCCTTTCTATCTTAGAAGCAAACACTTGTGTCAACTGTGTGCATTGATTCTTACATGCTTGCTTATTGCACTTATTATATTACTTTGTGTTGACAATTATCATGAGATACGCATGTTGAAAGTTGAAAGCAATTGCTAAAACTTAAATCTTCCTTTGTGTTGCTTCAAAACCTCTTATTAAGAATTTATTGCTTTATGAGTTAACTCTTATGCAAGACTTTTTGATGCTTGTCTTGAAAGTACTATTCATGAAAAGTTTTTGCTATATGTTATCTATTTGTTAGCAAACTATAGATCATTGCAATGAGTCACTTCATTCATCTCATATGCTTTACAATAGTATGATCAAGATTATGTTAGTAGCATGTCACTTCAGAAATTATTCTTTTTATTCTTTACCTACTCGAGGGCGAGTAGGAACTAAGCTTGGGGATGCTTGATACGTCTCCAACGTATCTATAATTTCTGATGTTCCATGCTAGTTTTATGACAATACCTACATGTTTTACTCACACTTTATAATGTTTTTATGCATTTTCCGGGACTAACCTATTAACAAGATGCTGAAGTGCCAGTTCCTGTTTTCTGCTATTTTTGGTTCCAGAAAAGCTGTTCGGGCAATATTCTCGGAATTCGATGAAACAAAAGCCAAACCTCTTATTTCTCCGAGGGACACACGGAGCAAGAAGGGCAACCCAGGGGGAGGCCCATGGCCTCCAGACCACAAGGGGGCGCGGCCAAGGAGGGGGGCGCGCCGCCCTATGGGGTGGGCCCGTCGGGCACCCCCTCGCGCTGCCCTTTCGCCTATATATTCCCTCGCGACGCGAAAACCCTACATCAACAGATCATACTCCAGAAAGACTCCAGGGGCGCCGCCGCCATCGTGAAACCTAGTTTCGGGGGGTCAGAAGTTCCTGTTTCGGCACCCTGCCGGGACGGGGATCGACCCCCGGAGGCTTCTCCATCGATGCCACCGCCTCCATCATGCTCCGTGAGTAGTTCCCCCATGGACTACGGGTTCTAGCAGTAGCTAGTTGGTACTCTCTCTCCCATGTACTTCAATACAATGATCTCATGAGCTGCCTTACATGATTGAGATCCATCTGATGTAATTGGTGTTGTGTTTGTTGGGATCCGATGAATTGTTACATTATGATCAGTCTATCTATAAAGTTTGTGAAGTTATTGTTGCTGCAATCTTGTTGTGTTTAATGCTTGTCACTAGTGCACGAGTGGCATGATCTTAGATTTGAGCTCTATAATTATTGCTTAGATTGTATCTACAAGTTGTTTGCACATGTCTATGTACGGAACCCGAGGCCCCAGAGTGACAGCAACTGGGATAACTGGAGGGGAAGGCTTAGATATGAGGATCACATGTTTTCACCAAGTGTTAATGCTTTGCTCCGGTGCTCTATTAAAAGGAGTACCTTAATTACCAGTAGATTCCCTTGAGGCCCGGCTGCCACCGGCTGGTAGGACAAAAGATGTTATGCAAGTTTCTCATTGCGAGCACGTGTGACTATATATGGAAAACATGCCTACATGATTAATAAACTTGATGTTCTGTCTTAATGCTATTTCAATCCTATCAATTGCCCAACTGTAATTTGTTCACCCAACACTTGTTATTGGAGAGTTACCACTAGTGTAGATAGCTGGGAACCCCGGTCCATCTTTCATCATCAAATACTCACTCGGTCCTATATGCCATTAGAAGTAGTATCAACTATTTTCTGGTGCCATTGCCTCTGTGTTACTGCTACTGCTGTTGTGTTACTGTTACTATTGCTTTCATATTACTGCTGCTTTCACATCACCCCTGTTACTAGTGCTTTTCCAGGTGCAGCTGAATTGACAACTCAGTTGTTAAGGCTTATAAGTATTCTTTGTCTCCCCTTGTGTCGAATCAATAAATTTGGGTTTTACTTCCCTCGAAGACTGTTGCGATCCCCTATACTTGTGGGTTATCAATCATCACGTGATGCTTCGAAATGACGAGTCTTAGCAACGGTGCATACTAAGGACGATCACTTCATGGGTATGCGAATATCGTTAGTGCCCAACTAGTTGGAGGATCGGGACGCCTAACGTCTTCAACCTTCGTACATTCCCATAAAACTTATGAGTTTATGTAGTCTCACTAGATTATATTCTATCATCTTGCAATAAGGTCTTAGATATCACATATATCTCATACCTCGCTTATTTCTGAAAACAAAATTTCCAGCTCCTTACTTTTCAAACGGATTTGAACTTCAAGTTTCACGGAGACAAGATGATTTTAGGTACTAATTGAAACCATTGCTCTTTGAATCAGCAACGTGAGGTTTACTAAAAGTTTACAATAGGACTTAATCATATCTTGATTCTTTAACAATACGGCACCAGTCCGTAAAGTTACTTGTCAGACTTAACAGTATTTCTATCTCAATTACAAGACTAGCGCATGGCAGATAACGGATGCCAATTCTACAAGTTTAATTCAAAATACTATTCAGACTATGTTCATGATAATTAGTTCATGTTTTAATCTAATTACTAATGAACTCCCACTTAATACAACATCCCTCATAGTTGTTTAGTGGCACACGATCCATATCCACTACACCAAAACCGATCATCACGTGAGATGATGTAGCTTCAATGGTGAACATCAACATGTTGATCATATCATCCATATGACTCGTGTTCAACCTTTCGGTTTCCTGTGTTCCGAGGGCATGTCTGTACATGCTAGGCTCGCCAAGCAAACCCAAGTATTTCCGCGCGTGCAACATGGCTTACACCCGTTGTATGTGAACGTAGAATCTATCACATCCGATCATCACGAGATGCTTCAAAACGACGAACTGTAGCAACGGTGCATACGAGGGGAGAACACTTCATTATCTTGATATTAATGTGAGGGATCATCTTATAATGCTACTGATGCAGCCCGACCTTCGGTCTTCACCGCATCATATGCTTCATCGCCAAGACGACACGCAAAGGTGAATCTTCTCCTTTACGCGTGTCTACAATCGCCTATGTGAAACGATATACTACTTCATACTCCATCATATCTTGATGATAGGAACTCGACGACAAGTACGGAGAGAAGAGAGGATGCCATGGAGACCCGAGGACGCAAGGCCGATGTCACGGAAGCATGGAAGAGAAGGAGAAAGAGGAGCTGGATGCTCCAGGCCGGAACTTCCGCCCGACACAGCCGGAACTTCCGCCCAGACACTGTCAAGACCGAAGATGCTCGCACTGAAGAGCTGCGGCCGGAACTTCCGCCCCTGATGGCCGGAACTTCCGCCCGACCGGAACTTCCGCCCCCAGGAGCCGGAACTTCCGCCCTGTCGAACCTCACCCAGATCTCAGCCCCCTTTGGCTTGTAACTTACCCCTTCGGCCCCCTGCCTATAAATAGGAACCTACCCCCACCTTCATGAGGGAGAGATGATTTTTAGATGAATTGGCTTATGCCTCTATTATCACTTAGTGGATTTGGGAAACCCCCACCTTAGATGATCCATCTATAGTATCCCTCCTTATCCGGATCTTTTCCATTCTAGTAATTCTATCAATTGAGAATCTCTTGCTTTGCAACTCTATTCTTAGTTGGTCTTTTACTCTTTGGACTTCTATTTGGATTTGTCGATCTTTTGCAAGAGATTCTACCTTTGGTCTTTCTCTCGCACTTTTATCGAGTTGGTGGTTCAGGCCAACGAGGATAACCGATTGTGTGTGTGCGTGTGTTTGCATCGTGTTCTTCGCATTCATCCACTTCCCCGCGAATCCCCCTCCGCAATCACACTCACCCGGGTCAATTCGTGAGATCGGGCAACCCACACGGGTTCAGCCCGCATCATATGGTATCAGAGCAAAGGTTGCCACGGATTTGACCCTCCAATTTCACCAATTTCGCCCAAAAATTACCCCAAAAAATAGCTCGAATTTGGATCTCAGGATTTGTTGCGTTTTTTGTGGTTTTGGTCCACGGATCTGTTGTCTTTGGTGTTGATCTACCATCCCTCCAATTTTCCCCGGTCAATTCTGTAATGACCTTGGATCGGGTAGGATCCTTAGTCCCTGTGATTAACATGCTGGTCCCTGTATCATAAGCTAGCACTCACAGTCGATGAAAAATACCATGTAAAACACAGTGTCCTTACACGAATCGAATAAATCCAAATTTTAATTTATTACAACTTTGCATACCTCAAGGCTAGCTCAAATAGAAGCAACGAAAAACTTAAGACAAATTGAGTCCATCAATGCCACAGGCTCATTGAGTGTAGACCCGTGATCCTAGCGCACCTTTCTTCAACCTTCGTATTCTGCACATGAGTGCAGCCAATAGAATTGGTCAATACTTTGAATGTATAGCAAATTACACCAAGAAGGGGAAAATTGACTAAATCTACATGCAAGGCAGACAAGAGGAGGCTTGAGGGTTATTTGCGTAAAGCCAATTTTTACAAAGTTAAAGAGAGAAAATCTTTTACCCTACTTTGCAAAATTTTGATAAATAATATTGGCCGAGTGGAGCACATAGATATTACACACCAAGTGTCCAAATCAACCTAACACTTGGATATGACACACCAAGTCCCGAGCACTTGGATATTACATACTGATATGGAGCTTGGATATGACACACCAAGTCCCAAGGCATCCCCTTCTTCATCGACAACATTATCAGGTTCCTCCCCTGAAACTATATTTTTATTCCATCACATCTTATGTGCTTTGCTTGGAGCGTCGGTTTGTTTTTGTTTTTGTTTTTGTTTGAATAAAATGGATCCTAGCATTCATTGTGTGGGAGAGAGACACGCTCCGTTGTTGCATATGGACAAATATGTCCTTAGGCTTTACTCATAATATTCATGGCGAAGGTTGAATCTTCTTCGTTAAATTGTTATATGGTTGGAATCGGGAAATGCTACATGTAGTAATTCTAAAATGTCTTGAATAATTTGATACTTGGCAATTGTTGTGCTCATGTTTAAGCTCTTGCATCATATACTTTGCACCAATTAATGAAGAAATACATAGAGCTTGCTAAAATTTGGTTTGCATAATTAGTCTCTCTAAAGTCTAGATAATTTCTAGTATTGAGTTTGAACAACAAGGAAGACGGTGTAGAGTCTTATAATGTTTACAATATGTCTTTTATGTGAGTTTTGCTGCACCGGTTCATCCTTGTGTTTGTTTCAAATAACCTTGCTAGCCTAATCTTGTATCGAGAGGGAATACTTCTCATGCATCCAAAATCCTTGAGCCAACCACTATGCCATTTGTGTCCACCATACCTACCTACTACATGGTATTTCTCCGCCATTCCAAAGTAAATTGCTTGAGTGCTACCTTTAAAATTTCTATCCTTTACCTTTGCAATATATAGCTCATGGGACAAATATCTTAAAAACTATTGTGGTATTGAATATGTACTTATGCACTTTATCTCTTATTAAGTTGCTTGTTGAGCGGTAACCATGTTTCTGGGGACGCCATCAACTTTACCTTTGTTGAATAATCATGTGAGTTGCTATGCATGTTCGTCTTGTCTGAAGTAAGGGCGGTTCTCACAATCAAATGGTTTGAGTATGCATATTGTTAGAGAAGAACATTGGGCCGCTAACTAAAGCCATGATTCATGGTGGAAGTTTCAGTGTGGACAATTAATCCTCAATCTCTTATGAGAATATTAATTGTTGTTGAATGCTTATGCATTAAAGAGGAGTCCATTATCTGTTGTCTATGTTGTCCCGGTATGGATGTCTAAGTTGAGAATAATCAAAAGCGAGAAATCCAATGCGAGCTTTCTCCTTAGACCTTTGTACGAGCGGCGTAGAGGTACCCCTT
>NC_061514.1:215045558-215097015 GCF_022539505.1 Lolium rigidum
AGCTGTCATCATCGGCAGAGAGGAAAAAACAAGAATAACGGGGGACATGCGCTGCTCTGCCTAGCTAGGTCCGGCTCGGCCGCTGCGGTCGCGCGCGCGTGCGCGAAAACGGCGAGGAGCTGGTTGGCTCGGTCCAGGTTCGGTCTGGCACCGCAGCCGTCGCGTGCATGGTTGCTTCACATCCAGGTAAGTCACGTTCTGTTATTTATATATTTATTCTGCTTTTCTTTACACTCAAGCAAACGAATTTTAGATAAATTTGGAAAAAAAACCATTGAACCTAGTGAACACGGTTCCAGTGTGAAAATATTTTTTTTTTCAAAAATCATTTCATGCCTTTTAGCCATTAGAGCTATTTAAGCAATATTTCCAAAAATAGATTTTAGTGTTTTATTAAATCCATCGATCAATCAATTCAAACAAACGCGAACATATACGAACTACAAAATAAATCATTTTTAAATGAGATTTAAAATATAAAGAAAAATCCAACATTAATCATGATGAAGTCATATTATCATCTCTCTTTGATTTTCCCAAAATACAGAATGTTACTTAGATGCAAATAACACCGAACAGAAGTTTCTCCAAAACTTTACTTTTAATTGGAAAGGTCATATTATTTCCTCTCGTGAAACAATGGAAAACATTTAGAAAGATCCTAGAATTCAAATAATAATCAAACGGACATATCAAGCGTTAATCCACCATAATTTGGGAAAGTCATTTTATTCCCTCTCTTTATACATTTAGTATGGTTGGGTAATTATTTTAGTTCAAACTAAAGGAGCCAAGTGGTTGAAACACAAATGAAAACAATTTGGATAGTCATGTTAATCCACTCGTATAAAAAAAATATTTCAAAGTAAGGATGAAAAATAGAATTCAAACAAATCATCAAAATTTCTTTTCATTCATAATTTCAATCAAAGTCAAACAATTCAATCAACGTAATTTAATAATTTTAACATTCCAAAATTAGGAAAATTTTGGGATGTTACAGACTACCACCCTTAAAAGGAATCTCGTCCTCGAGATTCGAGAAGGCTAGAAAGAAAGGTTTGGGATAGACTAGGTTGCTACCACCCTTAAAAGGAGTTTTCCTTGGTGTTGCAAAAATTCTATGGTTTCACTCTGAAGCCTCGGCTTATGTTGGTAGCTCTATCTTTTTGACTTCTTCAAAGCTTCTATCTTTTGGATGTCTTAATGTCGCTGTCTTGTCTTGCGCATATGGATGAACAAGTGAGGTTGTCTTGGTACCACCTTGATATGATGATTGCTTCTTGTTGGACTTCAAAGGCTTGATACTTAGGATACCATGTTGAGTGCGCTTCTCCGGGATTTACTTAAGATAGAAGATCATTTTCTTTGTGTTCGTTGTTATGTAATCCTTCTCCATGTTTTCGACGTTCTTCTGGTCTCCAAGTCTTATCCACAACGTGAATCCATTGTCTCGGTGTTTAAGATAGGGGAGAATAGACTAGAAAGAAGAGAGAGAGAAAGATATATTGGTACCCCATACAAAAAACTTTATTTTGAAAAAAAAAGTTGTTGTCGACAAAATAGTATAAAATGACAACACACATTTTATCGCTCCTAACGTTGTAGCGGAGTCTATCTAGGTTTGGTTCCTAATAGGGAACTTGAAATCTTCATAGTCTTCAGTCTTGCGAAGTGTCTTTGTAGTCTTCTAGTCTTCCGAATCTTCATAGTACTTTAAGATCTTCGGAGTATTCACTAAATTATCTTTGAGCCATCATTGGCGGGAACATTTTAGATCTGACTTAGTGTAAGATATCATCTTGAGAAGTCTCTTGAAGTTGGTATGGAACTATTAATTATGAAAAGAGAAGGGATTAGAAAATTGTCACTCAAGATAGAAGATGAGTAGTACTAGAGTATTTCGAAAATTACTTAGAAATTATTAGTTCTAAGGTTTTCCATGGCTAAGGTCACGTCCTACAGTCAACATGTGCTCTGATACCATCTGTAACGACCCCGGATCTGGTAGGATCCAAAGTCTCTGTGATTAAACATGCTAGTCCCTGGATCATTAGCTAGCACTCACGGTCGATGAATAATCATGTAAAACACAAGTCTTTATTACACGATTCGAATAATCCAGAGTACAAATAATTACAACTTGCATAGCCAAAGGCTAGCTCAATACAACGGAAAACGAAATAACATCTTGGAGTCCCATCAATGCCACAGGCTCGTTGAGTGTAGACTCGCGACCTACGCATTCTCACAATTCGTCGAATAACCTGCAACATGAAAGGTTGCAGCCACGAGAGTGGTCAATACTTTGAATGTATGGCAAATTACACCAAGAAGGGGAAAATTGACTACATCTACATGCAAGGCAGACAAGAGAAGGCTTGAGTTTTATTTGCGTAAAGCCAATTTTTACAAAGTTAAAGAGAGAAAATCTTTTACCCTACTTTGCAAAAAATTTGATAAATAATATTGGCCGAGTGGAACACATGGATATTACACACCAAGTGTCCAAATCAACCTAACACTTGGATATGACACACCAAGTCCCAAACACTTGGATATTACACACCAAGTCCCGAGCACTTGGATATTACACACCAAGGCTCCAAAACCCACCTATGAACGATATTACACACGCCATAGGGTTTTAAAAACTCCTTTGGAAAGAGAGAGGAAATCCTTCAGAGGCTCCATCCTTCAGATGCTCAAATTGTCCTTTTACCGCGGACACGGCTGATCGATCAGGTTAACACTCTCGAGAGGTTGCGCTCTTTACCCACAATTCACAACCAAGCCTTTTTGCCAAAATTCTTCATCTTCATTAAGGCCAGGACGAGGTCACGACGAAGCTTTTCCTTAGTAGCCCCTCTACCTTCCGGATCCGCCCGTGCCCAAAATTCCACCCAATGGCGGTACCCAGGCGAGGTTTTCCACTAAGTACTTAGCCAAGACAGAGCCCATATTGTATTGTGGTTGCCTTTGGAAGCTTCGACATCCGGAACGTGGCGGACTTCTTTGATCCTGGGCGGCGGTCCTCCACCAATCTCCACACTCGTTGTCCCGTCAAAACCATTCCGCCCGGAAGAAAACTTAGTTTTATTTTGAAGAAGACTTTTGGAAGAAAAGTTGCGCTCATAAACGAGCTCAAGTACTTAGAAAATTTTCTTGTTTCGAACCCCTTTTCGATATTTATATAGCACAAGCATAGCACTTAGAAAAATTTAGGGATTCCTATGACCATGATATCAAGTGGAAATATTACTAAGTAATACTTCTACTCATGGCAATCTACAAAATAGCACGCGAACTTGTAAAATATTTACCAAGAAACCTACCAAAACATCCTACACATGCATACTATTCATTTGAAGGAAAAAGACATGCATAGAAAACTTGGGACAAAAATTGAACAAAGGTGTAACTTGCCTTAGTAATATTTGATGATGATTTCTTCCTTGTGAATTTCTCTCGCACTCCGAATAAATCTAACGCATAGAAAACAAATACACGCAATAAACAACAATTGCAAATAAAGAGCCAAATAAAACACATAATCATGTAGAACAAAGGAAAATGCAAAAATATATTAAATAACATATTTATTTCGTGGTACCATATTTATTTATTTTAAAAAAAAATTAGATATGTTCATAAAAATTATGTTTTAAAGGGATTAATTTAATAGGATTTATAAAACTCCAAATATGTTAAAATTAAGGTTTAAGCGCTTTAATATTACACGATAGAAAATTAATTATTTATATTTTCGAAATTCCAACATCAAAGTGTTGATATTAAAATTATGAAACTAACGCAAAAAGAATCAACTAAAACGGAGTTGCGGTTATTTAATTATGATTTTCGGAAGATTTAGCGTTTTCGCGGTTTAGAACGAACGTGCTCCGTCCGATCTGATGACTCCTGATACATTGTCTCCGAACGCTTCATTGATCTTCACCGCGGCTGCGACTCCGATGGTTGCGCGATGTGATTCAACAAAAACAATTTTCAAAAAGAAAACTACTGATACCAGGAATTTAATTTATAGGAGACTCACGGATTTGAAGATAGCTAAAACTAGATTCAAATTTAAAATTTAAACTTACAGATTCAAAAATTCTATAATTAGAAAAACTAGTACCAATACATAGATCTTTTAATTACAAATTCAAAGCAAGAAATAAAATCTAAAACGGAGCTCTAGATTTAAAGATATAAAATTTTGAAGTTTTCACCAGAGCATGAGCTAGCTCATTGGAACTGATCGATTGGATCGTGGCATTACAGGCGAGAAAAAAAAAACATTGCACGACATGTGCTGCTACCGATTCTCTGATACGTATAAATAAAGCTAGCTCTATACGGAGTGTTACCAGGTGACGGTGGACGACGGAGGAGATGGTCGCGGCGGTCGTGTGCGGATGGACACGTCGGTGCGCTGGCCTCGGGCTCTGAAGATGGCGACGATGTGCGGGTCGACGAGATAATCTTCTCCCCTTGCTCGTCAGCGACTCTCCAAGTCCCAAACGACGTCAATCTTTGGCTGGAAGCGACGAACTCCGGCGGAACTCCGACGTCTTAGTCTGCTCGTTTCCAGGGTCCTGCGTGCGGGAAAAAAGGTGAGGAGAATGCGGTCGACGATCTAGGAAGGTCAGAAAGAAGAGGGGAGGCAGGGAGGTCCTGGAACCTCGACTTCAAGTTCGCGACGGTGGAACTCCGGCGAGATCGGAACGAGCTCTCTGGTGGTCTAGAGTTTGCGATTTTAAAAAAAACGGAGAGAGGACAATGCGTGAGTATATATGGAGGAGCTTTCGTGGAGTAGGGGTCATGGATTCTAACGAAATCGGGACGAATTTCTGGGGATTGAAGTTAGTTTGTTCGTCCCGTGTTCATGTCGAACTCAGCCAGAGGTTGAAGATAGTATGCGGGCCCAGCTGTCATCATCGGCAGAGAGAAAAAAAGAAAAAACAAGAATAACGGGGGACATGCGCTGCTCTGCCTAGCTAGGTCCGGCTCGGCCGCTGCGGTCGCGCGCGCGTGCGCGAAAACGGCGAGGAGCTGGTTGGCTCGGTCCAGGTTCGGTCTGGCACCGCAGCCGTCGCGTGCATGGTTGCTTCACATCCAGGTAAGTCACGTTCTGTTATTTATTTATTTATTCTGCTTTTCTTTACACTCAAGCAAACGAATTTAGATAAATTTGAAAAAAAACAATAGTGTCATTGAACCTAGTGAACACGGTTCCAGTCTGAATTTTTTTTTTAAAGTCATTTCATGCCTTTTAGCCATTAGAGCTATTTAAGCAATATTTCCAAAAATAGATTTTAGTGTTTTATTAAATCCATCGATCAATCAATTCAAACAAACGCGAACATATACGAACTACAAAATAAATCATTTTTAAATGAGATTTAAAATATAAAGAAAAATCCAACATTAATCATGATGAAGTCATATTATCATCTCTCTTTGATTTTCCCAAAATACAGAATGTTACTTAGATGCAAATAACACCGAACAGAAGTTTCTCCAAAACTTTACTTTTAATTGGAAAGGTCATATTATTTCCTCTCGTGAAACAATGGAAAACATTTAGAAAGATCCTAGAATTCAAATAATAATCAAACGGACATATCAAGCGTTAATCCACCATAATTTGGGAAAGTCATTTTATTCCCTCTCTTTATACATTTAGTATGGTTGGGTAATTATTTTAGTTCAAACTAAAGGAGCCAAGTGGTTGAAACACAAATGAAAACAATTTGGATAGTCATGTTAATCCACTCGTATAAAAAAAATATTTCAAAGTAAGGATGAAAAATAGAATTCAAACAAATCATCAAAATTTCTTTTCATTCATAATTTCAATCAAAGTCAAACAATTCAATCAACGTAATTTAATAATTTTAACATTCCAAAATTAGGAAAATTTTGAAGTGTTACATTTATACACACTTTATGTCATATTAGGTACATTTACGGAACTAACCTATTAAAAGATCTTAGAAGAGCAGGTTCTTCATTTTACCCATTGTTTTTGGTTTCGGAAATCACCAGTAGCAGAGGTAATGCCGGAATTGGAGCGAAATCAACGCCCGGTCGCATTTTTGCCCTGGAAAGCTTCCGGAGGTACGAAGAGGAGTGAGGAAGTGGAGCACGAGGCGCCCGCCACACTAGGCGGCGGCTGGGTCTTGGCGCGCCGACACCGGCGGTGTGGGGCCCTCGTGTGGCCCCCCGCGTTGCCCTTCCGCCTGCCATGGTCGCGCGGCTTGGGTACGAGAGGCCGCGTGCGAAAACCTTGCGGGAACGCCGTGGCAGCGATCCCGTCTCGGGGGATTAGAATCTCCTTCGACGCCTGTGGGAGAGGAAGTTCGTCTCTGGGAGGACTCTTCACATATGGTCGCCTCGGAGTGATGAGTGAGTGGTTCACCCCTGGACTATGGGTCCATAGCAGTGGCTAGATGGTTGTCTTCTCCTCATTGTGCTTCATTGTTGGATCTTGTGTTCTTTCTTGTGATCGAATCATCTATACGTAATGTTATATGTTGTGTTTGTACTTGTGGGTCATCAAGTACTATTCATGAAAAGTCTTTGCTTTATGATTCATTTGTTTACTCATGTCATTACCATTGTTTTGATCGCTGCATTCACTACATATGCTTACAATAGTATGATCAAGGTTATGATGGCATGTCACTCCGAAATTATCTTTGTTATCGTTTACCTGCTCGGGACGAGCGAGAACTAAGCTTGGGGATGCTGATACGTCTCCGACGTATCGATAATTTCTTATGTTCCATGCCACATTATCGATGATATCTACATGTTTTATGCATACTTTATGTCATATTTATGCATTTTCCGGCACTAACCTATTAACGAGATGCCGAAGAGCCACTTGCTGTTTTCTGCTGTTTTTGGTTTCAGAAATCCTAGTAAGGAAATATTCTCGGAATTGGACGAAATCAACGCCCAGGGGCCTATTTTGCCACGAAGCTTCCAGAAGACTAGGGCGGCGCGGCCCAGGGGGGGCCGCGCGGCCCTAGCGTGTGGGGCCCCCGTGACGCCTCCTGACCTGCCCTTCCGCCTACATATAGTCTTCGTCGCGAAACCCCCAGTACCGAGAGCCACGATACGGAAAACCTTCCGGAGACGCCGCCGCCGCCAATCCCATCTCGGGGGATTCGGGAGATCGCCTCCGGCACCACTGCGGAGAGGGGAATCATCTCCCGGAGGACTCTTTACCGCCATGGTCGCCTCTGGAGTGTTGAGTGAGTAGTTCACCCCTGGACTATGGGTCCATAGCAGTAGCTAGATGGTCGTCTTCTCCTTATGTGCTTCATTGTCGGATCTTGTGAGCTGCCTAACATGATCAAGATCATCTATCTGTAATGTTATATGTTGTGTTTGTTGGGATCCGATGGATAGAGAATATTATGTTATGTTGATTATCAATCTATTACCTATGTGTTGTTTATGATCTTGCATGCTCTCCGTTATTAGTAGAGGCTCGGCCAAGTTTTTACTCTTAACTCCAAGAGGGAGTATTTATGCTCGATAGTGGGTTCATGCCTCCATTAAATGCGGGACGGTGACGAAAGTTCTAAGGTTGTGGATGTGCTTGTTGCCGCTAGGGATAAAACATTGATGCTATGTCCGAGGATGTAGTTATTGATTACATTACGCACCATACTTAATGCAATTGTGCAGTTGTTTGCAACTTAATACTTGGAAGGGGTTCGGATGATAACTTCGAAGGTGGACTTTTTAGGCATAGATGCATGCTTGGATAGCGGTTTATGTACTTTGTCGTAATGCGCAATTAAATCTCACTATACTCATCATATCATGTATGTGCATGGTCATGCCCTCTCTATTTGTCAATTGCCCAACTGTAATTTGTTCACCCAACATGCTATTTATCTTATGGAAGAGACACCTCTAGTGAACTGTGGACCCCGGTCCATTCTTTTACATCGAATACAATCTACTGCAATACTTGTTCTACTGTTTTACGCAAACAATCACCATCCACACTATACATCTAATCCTTTGTTACGAGCAAGCCGGTGAGATTGACAACCTCACAGTTTCGTTGGGGCAAAGTACTTTGGTTGTGTTGTGCAGGTTCCACGTTGGCGCCGGAATCCCTGGTGTTGCGCCGCACTACATCCCGTCGCCATCAACCTTCGACGTGCTTCTTGGCTCCTACTGGTTCGATAACCTTGGTTTCTTACTGAGGGAAAACTTGCTGCTGTGCGCATCACACCTTCCTCTTGGGGTTCCCAACGGACGTGTCATCTACGCGCATCACATACCAAGGCCCCAAAACCCACCTATGAACGATATTACACACGCCATAGGGTTTTGAAAATTCCTTTGAAAAAAAAAGAGAGGAAATCCTTCAGAGGCTCCATCCTTCAGATGCTCACAATTGTCCTGTTACCGTGGACACGGCTGATCGATCAGGTTAACACTCTCGAGAGGTTGCGCTCTTTACCCACAATTCATAACCAAGACTTTTTGCAAAAATTCTTCATCTTCATTAAGGCCAGGACGAGGTCACGACGAAGCTTTTCCTTAGTAGCCCCTCCACCTTCCGGATCCGCCCGTGCCCAAAATTCCTCCCAATGGCGGTACCCAGGCGAGGTTTCCCACTAAGTACTTAGCAAGACAGAGCCCATATTGTATTGTGGTTGCACTAGAAGCTTCTGACATCTGGAACATGGTAGACTTCTTTGATCCTGGGCGGCAGTCCTCCACCAATCTCCACTCGTTGTCCCGTCAAAACCATTCTGCCCAGAAGAAAACTTAGTTTTATTTTGAAGGAGGATTTTGGGAGAAAAGTCGCGCTCATAAGCATAGCTCAAGTACTTAGAAAATTTTCTTGTTTCAAACCCCTTTCGATATTTACGTAGCATAAGCATAGCACTTAGAAAAATTTAGGCATTCCTACAAAATATCACGCGACTTGCAAAATATTCACCAAGTAAAATCTGCCAAAACATCCTACACATGCATACTAACCATTTGAAGGAAAAAGACATGCATAGTAGAAAACTTGGGACAACATGAACAAAGGTGTAACTTGCCTTGATTCGAACAGCACTCTAAACAAAATTCCTCCTCAGCAGCACTAGCGTACTCCGCACAATCTATCGCAAAGGTGAAAAATAATTCAATGAATAACCAATGCAACAATAATGTTTCACACTATATGCATGCATGCAATTATGATATAATGATAAAATACTTCAAATTCGACCAAAATATTATGCATCAAGTCTAACATGCAGGGAACATCCCAACATTGATTTTCAACATGTATTAATTAAATAAGATTTATATTATATGTTCAAATTGAGGTTTAAGATTCAATATTACAAACGTGATAATTAGTTACTTATAATTTGAAAATTAAACTCCAAAGTGTAGATAAGGAAATTCTGAAACTAACGCAAAAAGAATCGATTAAAACGAAGTTACGGTTATTTAATTATGATTTTCGGAAGTATTCAGATTTCGTTGTTTTTACGCACGGACGTGGCGCGTCCCGACGCATCGGATCTCGATCTGATGGTTGTGATGGTCCTCGGCTTCGGCTTCGGCTTCGGCTGGACTTCGGCTAGCGGCTTGGCTCGGCTTCGGCGGCTTCGGCGACACGTGAACGACTGAAATTAACCATGCTAATATACTAAATTCAATTTTTAACTGATAAATTCAAAAAAAATATAATTTTCAAAACTAGTAACAATGGATAGAGGATTTAATTACGAATTCAACGCAAAAAATAAAATCTAAAACGAAGTTGAAGATTTAAAGTTACGAATTTTTGAAGTCTTAACATGTAAGATGAGCTAGCAGTTTTCGATTTGATCGGTCTATGCTTTCGCACTAGATGGGCCTTGCGCGCTCTGCTGCGCCGTCTTCCGGTATTGACGTGTTGTTTGTGCTTCGCGAGTGTTTCTTTCTAAGGGTGTAGACATGTTTGTTTCTTCTTTAGACGCCGTACATTTGTCCTTGAATAAGCAGCGCATAAACATCTAGGAGATTGATTTATTACACATGCGTACATTGCAGCTACTGGTTGCGTAAACATGTGTGGGCGGTTTTGATCTTCTAATTAAAGCAGAAATGCACACAACAAGTACAAAACGGTACTACAAACTGGACCTGCGGCAGTTGCAACTAACAATCGTAGCAACGATGCTAGTTAACTTTTCTTTAGCAGGTGTCCCATGGATGAGGTGGTCGACTCTTGGCTCCTTACTACGGCGCACCGCTGATAGTGAGATTTCTGCAGTGGCATGTAGTTCTCTAGCAGCCTTTTTGGCATGTAGTTCTAAAAAAATGTAGCGCACAGTCAGCCTTTTCGGCTACACACACAAATGTGAATCAAACAGATGATATAGATTAGAATTTCATGGCGCGCAACTTCCACATCAGCCTTCACAAGACTCACCAGCACATCTTCAGGAGGCATGTGTCTACAGTCGGCAACTCGGCCTGCTGATTTTCGATTAAAGGCTTTCGAGGAACCACCTCCTTTCTCGAGACGACTCCCTACAAAACCGCAACATCAGTAACAGCAGCATCATCTGCATAGTCACAAAAGTATCATAAATAAAGCTTCGCCTGAAAACAATAAATAGACCTTAGGACAGCATACTAAGAAATAATACAAAAGGAAAACCTGAACTAAGCTCAGCCTCAGCGGCATCGGTAGACGGAGCTATGCCAGCGATGATATTTGCGTTTGCAAGTATCGGGAAGATTGCAGGAATGAAAGCAGGGATATACCTCTGAATAGATTTCGATATATGCCCAAATAGTTGTTCAGCGGTCCACAACAGGGCCTTCCTCAGCCAGATACTTCTTATCATATATGAGCACCGGTAATTCATAGGAAAAAAAGTATTTTTTACCAATCTTATAACCAAGTATGATTCTTCTCATGTACTACCTCCTTACCAAAATATAAGATGTATTAGTAGGCTATTTTAGATCACTAAAACGTCTCATATTTTTTGTAACAGAGAAATTATGATCCAAACTGGAAACTTATGAGATGAAGTTGTGGACTGTAGTTTCTAGCACTAACCAAGTGTGGACTTCCAAAGTGTGACAACACATGTTCCTTCCCTCAGAAAAGCAATTGTGTGTGCTTTACATGTCCTTATCATAGTAGATCATATATTCTGGAACAACCAACAGTTAGTATTGTACTGGTGATTAGCCATTAAGAAATTTTCTCCTTTCCTTAACACTCATCCTAACGGAAACATGCTACTATTTGTGAAAGATGGCATTACTGGCATGATTCAGAATACATACCAATATTGCAATATCTATAAATTTCACAAATGACTTCAAATCTTGATGTAGTTGCCATAGAGCATCACATCATGCATCTTTTGCGAGGCACCAAAACAACACATACCTTTTATTGACCGTATGTTCCTGAAGAAAAGAAGCACAACACTATCAAAATCCATAAAACAGCACCATACCAGTAAATCGGATTAAAACAAGACCCACACAATCAAAATTTAAATCTTCCTCAAACTCTCCTGCATACATTTCAAGAGAAAATTGTATGTGTTTAGCCAAAGCAAACAAAACTCAAGCCGTAATTGTGTTGAAGCAAATCCAGGAAAGGTGTACACGATTATGCTGTGGTGAGAAAAAATGCATGCATATCAAAGCATTTTGTTGGAGAACATGGAAGATTTACTTGGGCAGCTCTGGACTCAAACAGGCACATTGTATTGTGGATTTATTAAAATAATATTTTCAATGGTAGTTAACAGCTATGATGTACCAAGAACAAAATGTAAGGTCAAATGGTCATAAATACTGAACTAACGCAATCTCACATAGGCATAAATACAGAACTAATGGAAGCTCAAATGGGCACAGACTGAACTATGGATTTAGCAAAAGATTACTGATCCTCAGAAAACATCACATACTAAACTAACGGAAAAAATCATATAATGGACTAATGGAAGCCAAATGAGCACGAACTGTACCCTGGATCTAGCAAATTAGTTCTGTGAATGATATTCTTCAATGATAGGTAGATGAAATCACTATGGTAGCGAGAATAATATTACACAATTACTAACTGAAAATAGTATGACCCAAAGACAAAAGTTTGGTGCTATAATTGATACTTTCACTATGACTAAACAAAAAGTAGTATGATTCAAATAAAAAAAGCTGGGTGCAATAATTGAAATGACTGGTTAGCATGTTCTCGATACTTACCACCATATTCTGGATACTTATGGGGAAAAAGATGAATGTACATTATACATAAAGAGGTCAAAACAGTGCAAAAAAGCAATTTTGGTAAGGAAACCCAATTTGCGAGCCAATTGAATATACTTCAAGAGAGTATATGGCTGCAAAGGTTCTCCCAGAAAAGTGAGACCAAATTTTAGTACAGGGAGTAAGGCGAGAACAAGTTAAGTTAGAAGTAACCCCATACGCCTAACAGTCTGCGTGCATAAAAAATGAGAACATGTTTCCATTCCTATACTGGTTGAACAGAAGGGAGATGACATTTAGAACTGCGAATCATAAATAAGAACTAATGAATAGTATGTTGTAAATGTGGTGACCTTGAGGTTACCAAGGGTCTCCTGTACTCATTTACGGGAGAAAATTCAGCAAATGATATTTGTTGTACAACATACAATACATTTTCCATTATTTCTAGTAAACTATGCCAATAACAGAAAGCAAATGGATATATAAAATGAAACACCGGGAAAAGATGCTCTAAATGTTTGCAGCCACTCTAAACTTAACATCTACTCCCTCAAATCCATAATAAGTGTCAGGGTTTTAGTTTAATTTAGTCCAAATTCGAACTAAAGGCCCGACACTTATTATGGATCAGAGGGAGAGTATTTTACAACTACGCTTACATAATATCCCATGGCCTTGACATTCTGCATGGTAAAATGGAAAACAAGTCAATGAAATGATGAATTAGACTGTGAACCCTAATATCTGAGGTCATCTTTATTCTTGAGATAATTCCTCAAATATCCTTCACACAACTAAGACATTGTTTTATCTTCGCGACAGTAGAAGAAAAGTGCATGAAGCCAAATAACATCATTCATAAGGTGAATAGGATCAATTTTCTTAGTTACCCAATAATTGAATAATGGGAGATATACCGCAGACCCTAACACTTCAGACATTATTGCTATAGAAAAATCAAGAGATTTCCTTAATGTTAAAATTCAATATGTGACTGACTGGGATATGGATACTATCTTTTCTTTCAAGAAACCATATTAAAGGTATCCTACGTAATAAAAAAATTAAATGGAATAGGATGATATTATTCAACAACAAATTTCTCTTCCTAACTTCTCTCTTGCAAGTTCAATTTAAATGTGCTACTTTAGATTACGACGGTTTGAAGAGCTAAGGATCATCTCCATCTAGAGATGTCATGTAATAAAATTGCTGAAATGATTATCTCAGATAAAGATACATATGTTCTGAAGTCACAATAAGACACTAAAGGGAGATGATGGCAGTAGGCACTTAGACAAAGAGCACGTCCTATCCTCCCATTGCATGGCCAACGCGGTCCATCTCCATCTCGCCCTTGTACTGTAGTGCATCATAAGATTCATGGTAAAGCTAGTTTTTTGTATTAAAAAAATGAGAAATTGTTTAAAACATGTTAAACTATCTAGACTACTTTTCAGACAAAGGGCATGCAGAACTATGACATATATGCCTACAGATCCGAGCACTACTTTCTCCCAACGTTTATTGAGATTCAAATCTAGCTCAAACCAATAAATACAATTAATTTTTTGATAAATACTCTTGGTTGATTGAAGCAAACACCCACTATAGTAAAAAGCCCATTGCAGCCTCCCACTCTGATGGGGATACACCCATAGGGGGTGGGTCGCCAGTCCCACTCGCCATGAAGACGAAGGCCTGGGTAGACCGCCAGTCGCCCAAGCGACTGGGCCCTAAGGCGATTGGGCTGTGATCCCGGGGTGAAGATCTGCGCGACTGGATAAGGAGTTTACTTGCGAGAGGGGTGGCGAATCCCGGATTAGTAGCAACTGTTATGATTCGGAGTTATCTCCATGTAACCCTGTTGACTGCCAAAACCCACCGGCGGGCAGCGGCCTTGTCAACACCGTAGAGCCGGGAAGAGCCTAGAGCTGCGGCTGGCTGAGACCCCTCCGAGCGACGGCCCGCAATGCTCTTCTGGTCACACGCGGCGATGCGAAGTGCAGGGCGTGCCACCTGACCTATACCTGGTCAGGAAGGTGATGGGGATGCCTCGCTTAGTTTCCTGCAGGGCATACATGCAAACATTAAATACGAGCCTCGATCGGCTCTCAGGTTATCCTGTGAATCGGCTCAAAGAGCCGATCCACCCATGATCCGTACGGGGTGCACGAATACTTGGTGGTCCTGCTTGATCAAGATAAAGCTAATGAGATCTACGACGATTTAGGGTTTTCACCGCATAATCGGATCATCCTACTCCAGGTTGGGCCTCGCGGCCACGCACGGTGCTCGTAAGCCGATCCTAAACAAGGCCTAAAAACCAACATGAAGTTGATCCTCGGAACATCCTGTTTAGGACTTGCGAACGCCACCCTACGTGCCACTGGATCCTCCCCCCCTTTGTAAGGCCTAACTATTGCAGATATTAAACTAATCCTTGTAGAACAAGGAGCAATCGTAACGGATCAGATCTACTAAACAATGATCAAGCGGGGTGCCGCCCCCACACCCGAGATAGGTGTGAGGGCGGCTAGATATGCAAGGGTTGCACTACGTAAGCATGCTTAAACGAAGAACAAAGCTAACCCTAACACATCTATGATAACTACGTTGCTCGCCATCAAAAGCGCTTCGATACGAGCAACGCATGAACAACGTGGGGCTTGTGCTTGCCTAGATCACAAGATGCGATCTAGGCAGCATGTCGCTTACCCGATAGAAACCCTCGAGACGAAGGAGTTGGCGATGCGCCGAGATTGGTTTGTTTTGGGTTGAACGTGAGTTGTTGTTTATTCCATAAACCCTAGGTACATATTTATAGTCCGAGCGGACTTTCTAATGTGGGCGTGCACTAAACCGTGAACGAGATAAACTCTAACTTTTAATCTAGATACAATCCACTATAAAAAGATACACGGGCAAACTAGCCCAAATTCCCCATATAAGGCCGCTTCAGAAATCTTCCACGTGTAATCTTCCAAGCCCATCTCTCTCGCGGCCCATCTCCTGATTTGACCAAAATCTGGTGATAACACATGCCCCCCTGGTTTTGGCAATGATAATTCCAAAACCACTCTGTTTTTCCTTCGAAGGGTCATGTCGTGGCAGAGCACAGCTGCTACAGCATCCATCATTATTATGCCCTGTCTTCTCAGCTTCTCTACAAATTCTGGCGGCTTTGGCGTCGATTCCTTGGAAGCTGTAATGGCATTAAACCTTCACCAGATTTCTCATTATTTAACCGTGCCGACTGGTTAGCTCTCTTTATCCTCTACTCCATCCCAGCCATCGGCACCAAAAAACCCTCTCCTCCTGTAGCAATGTCTTCCTCTTCCTCTTCCTTCTCGAACCTCTTCCCCCAATCTTCACCGAAGAAGAAGAACGAGGACAGCCTTCACCCCGCAGTGAACCCCTTCTCCTCCGACAAGGAGGAGAAAGAAGGAGAAGCAGCGAAGGCCAAGGCCTCCCCCTCCGCCAAGCTCCCGCCGAAGAAGCGCTCCCGCATGTGGGCGGACAGCGAGGACGAAGACGATGACGAAGAAGAAGAGGAGGAGGATGAATCCTCCTCCTCCATCGGGTATCCGCCGACCAAGCGCTTCCTCTCCTGGGCGGACAGCGAGGATGATGATGATGACGAGGAGGAAGAGGCTCCGGCCAAGGGCTGGGGCAGCAGCGACGAGGAGCTCCCTGGGAGTAGCGCCGACGACGTCGACGGCGGCGATGACGAGGACAGCGACGACTAGTAGAATAGGACTAGTAGTAGCAGTGCACTAGGCACCAGATCCCTCTTTTGAGAGCCATCGGCTCTTTCTTGTAAAGCCGCTCCTTGGAATTACTGAAATTGTTCTTTCCATTCATCCTTCAATTCCTCCAATTTCATTCCTTCCGCCTGTCATGCTAAGACCGATAGCCACGCGTCGGATTTCTTTTCTTTTGGACGCCGATGAAGTCGGATTCTAATTAGCTCGTAGGCCAGGAACCTCTCAATTTTTAGGCTGCGATTTGATTATTTGACCAAAATTCTTCGCAATCCCTTAGCCGACAACAACTCATCGGCTATTTTGAGAATCCAGTCCCTTTCCTTTCCTTGCAGCACCGAGCCACGAGTCCAAGCCCTGCACCAGACGACGGCTTTTCCTTCCCAGTTCCTCCCTGAGACGATCATGATGCAGCCGCAGCCGAGGTGCCTCTAATCGGCTCTTAAAAACAGGGCATCTACAGTTCTGTTGCCCCCCGAGTCTCAGCCAAGGCAAAACAGAGACGAGGATACGCCAATTAGCTGTCTGGACCTGGTCTTGATCATGTCTGAGGGAGTTTCTTATGCAGAGCCAGCCGATTCGAACATAAATCGGCTTCTCAAAGCAGAGAGCCTTCAAGGTGAGCTGCCCCCGAGCTTCCTCAGTTCTTGCCGGCCAGACCGGCTCCTTTCCTTTGGTGGCATTGCTCTTGAAGAGGGGATCCGAGCCTCCAAACTACTCCATTGAGGAGTTCCTTGATAAAAAATCTCCCTTTGTGCTCCATTGACCCTCTGATCATAACAGTTATCCCCCTTGAGTCGATGGCCACACATCGGCTTCCACATCCTTAAGTCGATGCCTGCTGCATCGGCTGTGCTCGAAAATTTTCGAATTTTCATATATATATATATATAATTTTTTTTTACGGCCGACCTGTGCATCGGCCCCCATATTCCAATACCCATCACCAGAAGATGAGATGCTTCCGACCTGTGCATCGGCCCCCATATTCCAATACCCATCACCAGAAGATGAGATGCTTCCGTTGCATATCCTTGTATTTCATCTACCTGGGTGCCCCCCGAGCCGATTCTGTCAAGAGAATTGATGGTATCGGCTCTGTTGGATAACATGTTGAACCCAGGCAGAATGGTGGGTGAGGATAATTTTGGCCGATTGCTGGAATCGGCCTCCACGTTGCTTGCTCGGTGAAGGTTTTGTAAGTTCCCTTCATAATTTTGGGGGACGATCACAAGGGCCTTGCCCGATTTGCTCATTGGTTTGATCTTGCTATTCGGTTAGGCTGGATAAAACCAACCCAACCTCTGACTTGATGCGCTTGCTGTCGTCCACCTTAAGTGCACCGTAGAGTCGTGGAGCACTAAGCTCTGTCGGCAAGACGAGTACCATGTTTGTGCCAGCCGATGTTTCATCATCGGCTTTCCTTTGTTTGGGGCGCCACTCCATTTTCCGTGGACGACCCTCTTCATCCAGGGTTCGCTGAACCTTTGCAGCCAGATCAGGTCGTGCCTTCCTTAGCGTATGCAGGTACAACCTTTCGGCTTCCTCCAAGCCGCGCAATCGCTGAACCCTGCGCTTTTGGGAACGGCTGAGTCCGTCAGGGCACCACCTTGGCCGGTGGTACCTGTCTTCTTCTACTTCTCCCTCGTCTTCCGAATCCTCAAGATCTGCCCAACGAGGTGACTCGGCGCGTTTGCTTTGTGGCGGGAGAGGCCCTAGGCGCTCGAACACAGACACGTTGGCTGCCTCCTTCTTCTTCTGGTTGCATTCTGGGCAATTGCCGATTGTGGGCAATCGGCTCATTCCTGAATCCCAGCAGTGTCTGAAGAAGGGGCAGTCCCAGTGTCTGGCATTGTCATCTTGCTCCCTTGATTTTTCCGTGGCACGGCGCTCGTGCTCCTCCTCATCGTGATCATGCCGACGATGTCTTCTGGCTTCTCTAGCCAGACGATCTCCTTCATCATCATAGTTGGTCCGACGGCGTTGGTCATACTGACTCACATATTTGTTGAGGAGGTGATAGAGAGGGGTCGCTGATATCTTATATTCTTCACCTCTCCCTCTGTGACGTAGCGCTTGCCATCATGACGGAGCCGATCGCGTGGAGCGGCCTCCTCTGTATCCTTGCTATGAGAGCAGCTGCCCTCATCTCCATCTTTGCCAGAGTGGTTCCCAGGTCCTACCATGTTGATGCTGAACGAGGGACCTGGCTGGCAACCCTCAGGGTAGGTGACTTCCACCATGTTAACGGCGGGGAAGGGTTGGGTGTCGACCTTCATGACGTACTGGTTGAAAATTAGCCGCCCCTTCTCTATCGCCGCTTGGATGTGCTGACGCCACACCCTGCAGTCGTTGGTGGCATGGGAGAGCGAGTTGTGGAATTTGCAGTACGGCTTTCCGTTTAGCTCTTTCGACGTGGGGAACTTGAGACCTTCAGGAATCGTCAACTGCTTCTCCTTGAGCAGGAGGTCGAAGATCTGTTCAGTCTTGGTCACGTCAAAATCAAATCCCCTGGGCGGCCCTGGTGGCTTTACCCATTTGCAGGACACGGGGTTCCTCCCCGAGTCCACTCAGCCCTCGCTACTTCTTGGTCTCCCGCAGGCACTTCATCTTCCTCTCGTATCGACCATGACTACGCACGCTTGAACTTGTCTTGGTACAGGTCCGGGTGGCGCTGTTCATATGCTGATAGTTTCGAACCATGTGCGCCGGCGAGGGATAATCCGCTTGGGAGGCCATGTCCTTGAGCTGTGTTGCAAGGCACTGCTACCGCCAACTCGATCGCTTCCTTTTCAGCTTATACGAACCGAATAACATCGGTTCCTAAGATTCCCGAAGCGCTGGATGTACTCCGTCACCGTTTCCCGCGCTTCGACGTAGTTGTGCTAGATCGGCAATGCTAGACTCGGAAGCTTCGAATGGTATTGCATATGGAACTGTTCTTCCAATTGCTTCCAAGACTCGGATGGAGTTTGCTGGCAAAGAGGTGTACCATCCAAAAGCCGATCCCGTGAGGGACTGTGAAAAGAGCCTCACGCGTAGCTGATCCGACACCGAAGCCGGTCCTAGTTGAGCCAAATATCGGCCGACGTGCTCGATGGAGCTGGAGCCATCCGATCCACTGAATTTGGAGAAGTCGTGGAGCCGATATTTAGGTGGCAGCGGGATCATCTCGTAATCGTCGGGGTACGGCTTGGAATAGCCGACTCGCCCTTCTTTTCGGCACCATGCCGAGCCGGTCTCTCGGTATGGTGCGATCGATCCGATCCGTCGGCTGGCTGTAGGGGTTGTACTGCGAAGATTCGCCGGGGTGGCGTACTTAGCCAGCCATGTTTGCTTTTCCAGCTCCGAGCCAAGCTGCAGGAGCTGGGCTCGGGAGTTTCGTCGGTGTGGCGTACTTAGTTAGCCACGTCGCGCTTCTCAAGATCTATTGCCGACGTTCCTCCCTGTCTTCGCCGGAGTCCCCGATGTTGTGGCCCGGTTTGTGAGTGCCCGATTACCACAATCCGGCACATACGTGCACGCGTATCCTTGAGGGATCTCCTTAGGCGCCTCAGTCAAGAACTGGTAGTCACTAGGGTCACCACCGATCTTGTAGACGACGAATGCCGGTGTAGTCGGCACTTCAGTAGGTGCTGCCAACGCATATGGCAGCGGTGGACGGGACTGGAATGGCAACTCTCCTTGATGAGTCCCGAGAGCTGGTCCTGACGGCGAGTACTGGTGGCTCATGATCTCCTGGATCACGCGCGAGCGACACGCTCCAACACGTTGACCAAGTTCTCGGAGTGGCGGTGTAGCGAGTGAGCCACCAAGTAGTTGATCTCTCCGCCGCAGGCCCCCGGGTGCGTTCCTCCGACGGGCGAGAGGTCTATCCCATCGAGTGCACCTTGCGGCGAGAATCCCTTCCATCTTATGCCATGGGAACGGGTTCTCTGAAAAGAGCCGATGAGGTCGGCTTCGAGGGTGGCCTTGATCTCGTTGTATTGCTTCTTGAGCTCGTCAGGCAGCTCCTCGTAGGTGACTGGCGTGCCGTCCGCCATCTCGGATGTAGATGGCGATGTGGTTGATGTAGACGTTCGTCCCACCGTGCGTGCCGAGAATGTGTTGATCGCCAAAACCCACCGGCCGGCAGCGGCCTTGTCAACACCGTAGAGCCGGGAAGAGCCTAGAGCTGCGGCTGGCCGAGACCCCTCCGAGCGACGGCCCGCAATGCTCTTCCGGTCACACGCGGCGATGCGAAGTGCAAGGGCGTGCCACCTGACCTATACCCGGTCGGGGAAGGTGATGGGGATGCCTCGCTTAGTTTCCTCGCGGAGGCATACATGCAAACATTAAATACGAGCCTCGATCGGCTCTCGGGTTATCTCGTGAATCGGCTCAAAGAGCCGATCCACCCATGATCCGTACGGGGTGCACGAATACTTGGTGGTCCTGCTTGATCAAGATAAAGCTAATGAGATCTACGACGATTTAGGGTTTTCACCGCATAATCGGATCATCCTACTCGAGGTTGGGCCTCGCGGCCACGCACGGTGCTCGTAAGCCGATCCTAAACAAGGCCTAAAAACCAACATGAAGTTGATCCTCGGAACATCCTGTTTAGGACTTGCGAACGCCACCCTACGTGCCACTGGATCCTCCCCCCTTTGTAAGGCCTAACTATTGCGGATATTAAACTAATCCTTGTAGAACAAGGAGCAATCGTAACGGATCAGATCTACTAAACAATGATCAAGCGGGGTGCCGCCCCCACACCCGAGATAGGTGTGAGGGCGGCTAGATATGCAAGGGTTGCACTACGTAAGCATGCTTAAACGAAGAACAAAGCTAACCCTAACACATCTATGATAACTACGTTGCTCGCCATCAAAAGCGCTTCAGTACGAGCAACGCATGAACAACGTGGGGCTTGTGCTGCCTAGATCGCAAGATGCGATCTAGGCAGCATGTCGCTTCTCGATAGAAACCCTCGAGACGAAGGAGTTGGCGATGCGCCGAGATTGGTTTGTTTTGGGTTGAACGTGAGTTGTTGTTTATTCCATAAACCCTAGGTACATATTTATAGTCCAGCGGACTTTCTAATGTGGGCGTGCACTAAACCGTGCACGAGATAAACTCTAACTTTTAATCTAGATACAATCCACTATAAAAAGATACACGGGCAAACTAGCCCAAATTCCCCATATAAGGCCGCTTCAGAAATCTTCCACGTGTAATCTTCCAAGCCCATCTCTCTCACGGCCCATCTCCTGATTTGACCAAAATCTGGTGATAACAAACCCTAGATCGGGGGTGCCTATATAAACCCCCGAGCTTAAACCCTAGAGGACACATTACTCGAGATCCAATCTCCTCCTGTAAGCTCTTGGCGTAGCTGCCGACTGAGCCCCCCATTGTAATTCTCCACTGAGCAATAAGATCTAGCAGGACGTAAGCCTTTTACTCTCCGGAGGGGCTGAACCTGGGTAAACCCCTTTCGTCTTGTGCACCTCGACCCGCAGATGGCCTTGTCCCCTTGCCCCCGTATCAACGAAGTGCTACCCGCGGTAGTACCTGCCGTGGTCAGGTACAAATCAAATACACCTTCTGCAAGAAATTATTGCTAGAGTTGCAAACAGGAAAAAAAATCTCGCAACCTCCCTCCTTGTTTTGTTGTGCTATGTAAGTGCAAATTCCAAGAAATAATACTAATATAAAGGAGATTATTTTCTACAACATGCTTGTTATTGGATTGCAGATTCCATTACTTGGTTTTAGAATATAAAGG
Organism: Lolium rigidum; assembly: GCF_022539505.1. Lineage (NCBI taxonomy): Eukaryota > Viridiplantae > Streptophyta > Magnoliopsida > Poales > Poaceae > Lolium > Lolium rigidum. Next base: position 215,067,366 of record NC_061514.1, read on the forward strand.
AGATTATTTTCTACATTAACTTACAGTATCTAAGTTGTGTTTCCTAAGGAGAAGAAGGCCTAGGCACCAGGTCGTGCAGTTGCTAAGTGAGGAACACAGGCTGCACATACTCACCAACCGTGCTCAGCAAAGGTTCCAGTGAATGCCATGCTAGGACCTATCGAGCTACTGGTGACAGCCCACCATCCATGTCTTCCATATGTTCATGGGTGGCCAGAAGCGCGACCCTTGTCTACAACACCGTACTGACGCAACGTACTCAGCCAAGGCCCCCCTTCAGGATTTTTCTTCTACTATCCCAGACCCAGCTAGGTAGCTCGCTCCGTCCCTCAACCAACCCTGTCACCAACGAGCAGTCCGCGCAGATGCGCCACGGGCGGCTGATCCGTGGGCAAAATCCTAGAGATTTGGAGTGGGGAGGGGAAGGTTGGATTACACACGAGTGTCTGGGCGGAGTCGAAGAGGCCGGCGTCGCGGAGGGCCGCCATGGAATCCCGTGCCACCTCCATATCCGGCCGTCCGATCCGGTGCGGCGCGGCGAGCTCTCCGCAAGGGTTTGGCTATTCAAGGGAATTTCTAATTGGGATTTCTCTGCTCGGTTTGATTGGAGTGCTAGGAGAGAGAGATGGCCACTCCAACGCGGAGAAAATGGATAAGCTGGACAACCAAAAATCGATGTGGGACCCATGAAAGTGACCTGCAGATCAACAACAAACGCTGCCAATCCTGGGAGCTTAGAGCTCTTAGGGATGTGCGCTGGTAGAAAAGAAAAATAGGAGCACGTGGCATGACATGATAAGCTGGTAACGGTTTAGCAAAAAGTAATAGCAATCTGTGTTGTTCTGCGCTGAGAGGGTCGTGGCGTTACCGGTGAAAGACGAAGACGGACCGCGTCGATGTTGATGTCGATGTGGTGGCCTCCGGGAGGCAAAGGTGACGACGAGGTGCGGCTCGAGTAGAAGATATTCCTCCCGTCCTCGTCAGCGATCCACCTAGTCCCGAACAACGTCTATCTCCGGCTGAAAACGATGAAGTCCGGCGAAACTCCGACGACCCTGTCTAGTCGTTTCCGCAGTCCTGTGCGAGGGAAAAAGACGTGAGAAGGATGCGATCGACAATCTAGAAAGCTTGAAGAGAAGAGGGGAGGCAGGGAGGTCCTGGAACCTCGACTTCAAGTTCGCAGCGACGAACTCCGGCGAGATCGGAACGAGCTCTCAGGTGCTCTACGGTTTGCGATTTTTGGAAAAACGGAGAGGGGTTGATGCGGGGGATTATATAGAGGGGATTTCGTGGAGTAGGGGTCACGAATTTAAACGGAATCGTTGCGATTTTCTGAGGATTTTCGAGTCGGTAAGCAGTTCCGTATTCGTGCCAAACTCGGGCAGGAGGTTGAACTGTTGAAGACGGTACGAGAGCAACGGCCCAGCTGTCAGCGTTGGCTGGAAAGAGAAGAGAGAGAAAAAAATGAAAGGAAAAGATACGGAGGCGTTGCCTGGCCGATGCGTCGTGCGCGTGCCCGGAGGAAGATGGGTTTGTTTGCTAAGTCGGATCCAGTCGTTCTGTTTTTTTTGTTCTTTTTTCTTTTTCTCTTTTCTTTTTGTTTGTTATTTCATATGAGCTATATAAATTTAAAAATAGTAAAACAAAATTAGATAAAATCTGCGAAAAACATTTATTTAGATTTTAGCCCTAAGCATAATTTTGAAGTAATTTGGAAACCAAATGTGCAATTTTTAAAATAATATGCCATGATGATATGATGCATCTGTTAACATCTTTAATTGTAAATTTTGGGATGTTACAAACCTACCCCCTTAAGAAGAATCTCGTCCTCGAGATTCAGGTTGGCTAGCAAATAGGTATGGGTACTCTGTCTTCAAATCTTCTTCACGTTCCCACGTAGCTTCTTCCTCTGAATGGTGATTCCATTGAACTTTGCAAAACTTAATAATCTTAGTTCGAGTAAACCTTTCAGCCGTTTCTAGGATTTTAACGGGCTTCTCCTCATAAGTGAGATCACTTTCCAACTAAACCTCCTCTAGCGGAACTGTATCTCTCAATGATGTATCGTCCATTCCTGGGTGACACTTCTTCAACTGTGACACATGGAACACATTGTGGACGGCTGATAGGACTTCTGGCAATTCCAGCTGATATGCAACTTCTCCTTTGCGTGCTAGAATCTTGTATGGTCCTATAAAACATGGTGCTAACTTTCCTTTGATTCCAAATCTTTTAACTCCACGTAGTGGTGAAACTCTGAGATATGCCCGGTCTCCTATTTCATAAATTACTTCCCTATGCTTAGAATCAGCGTAACTCTTCTGTCTGGATTGTGCTATTTTCAGTCGATCACGGATAAGTCTTACTTTTTCTTCAGCTTCTTTGATCATGTCAGGCCCGAACAAATTGCGCTCTCCTACTCCATCCCATAGCAATGGAGTTCTCCACTTCCTACCATATAGTGCTTCGAATGGAGCCATCTCAATGCTTGATTGATAGCTAATATTATATGAGAATTCCGCGTATGGTAAAGTCTCATCCCAGCTGGATCCATAATCTAGAGCACAAGCCCTCAACATATCCTCTAGGATTTGATTCACCCTTTCTGTCTGACCATCAGTCTGCGGGTGAAACGATGTACTAAATTCAAGTCTGGTGCCTAAGGTTTCATGTAATTGGCGCCAAAACTTTGATGTGAACTGAGTACCTCTATCTGAAACAATACCTTTAGCAACTCCATTCTGGACATATAGATCTTAGCTAACTTAGCGCTGGTGTATGTGGTTTTCACAGGTATGAAATGAGCCACCTTTGTTAAATGATCAACCACTACCCATATAGAATCATATCCAGATCGAGTCTTGGGTAATCCTGTGATAAAATCCATGCTTATCTTGTCCCATTTCCAATCAGGTACAGGCAACGGTTGTAACAATCCTGCTGGTTTTTGATGTTCTACTTTGACTCAGTTGCACACATCGCATAAGGCAATATACTCAGCGATCTCTCTCTTCAGGTTACTCCACCAAAACCTTTCCTTCACATCCATGTACATTTTTGTGTTACCCGGATGTATCGAGTATGGCGAGTCGTGAGCCTCTTGAAAGATTAACTTCCTAATTTCAGAGTTATTGGGCACACACAAACGCTTTTCAAACCATAGTGTTCCATGTTCATCCTCATGAAATCCTTTTGCCTTGCCTTTACTCATGTTTACTCTTATTTCATCCATTTCCTTGTCCTCCTTTTGGGCTTCTCTAATCCTGTCTAGTAATGTAGGCTTTACCTCCATCGATGCTAAGTATCCTTCTGGAACTATCTCCAATCTAAGATCTTTAAATTGTTTACACAAGTCCCCTGGTAATTCTCCAGCCGTGAGTCCATTTACATAGGCCTTACGGCTTAAGGCGTCAGTTACAACATTAGCCTTTCCAGGATGGTATTGCAAACTCAAGTCATAATCCTTTATAAGTTCTAACCATGTCCTTTGCCTCATATTCAGCTCCTTCTGTGTGAATATATAGTTCAGACTTTTGTGATCCGTGAACATATCACAATGCTTTCCCATGAGATAATGCCTCCATACTTTAAGTGCATGCACAACAGATGCTAATTCTAAGTCATGTGTAGGATAATTCCTTTCATGATTTTTCACTTGACGTGAGGCATATGATACTACCTTTCCTTCTTGCATTATCACACAACCAAGTCCTTGACGAGAAGCGTCGCAATAGACTTGGAAATCCTTCTGAATGTCTGGCAGGCATTGTTATCACCAGAATTTGACCGGATCAGAGGTGGGCCGCGATTGGAGATGGGCTTGAAGAATATACATAGAAGAAATACATGAATCGGCCTTATATGCAAAGTTTGGGCTAGTTTGCGCGTGTATCTGTAATATAGTAGGATACATGTCGGTTAGATAGAGTTTGGGCTCATGCCCGGTTGGGATTATTCCCACGTTAGAAAGTCTACGGACTATATGTATCTAGGGTTTATGGAATAAACAACAATCACGTTCACCACAAACCAATCTAGGCGCATCGCCAACTCCCTTGTCTCGAGGGTTTCTTCCGGGTAAGCATCATGCTGCCTAGATCGCATCTTGCGATCTAGGCAGTACGCGTTTATTCGTTGTTCATGCGTTGCTCGTACTGAAGCCTTGTTGATGGCGAGCAACGTAGTTATCCTAGATTTTTTAGGGTTAGCATTGTTTCATCGTATCATATGCTTTCGTCTATGCAACCCTTAGACGTCTAGGCGCCCTTACACCTATCTTGGGTGTAAGGGCGGCACCCCGCTTGATCATTATTTAGTAGATCCGATCCGTTATGATTGCTCCTTGTTCTTCAAGGATTAGTTTAATATCTGCATAGTTAGGCCTTACAAACGGGTTGAAGGAAACAGTGGCGCGTAGGGTGTAGTTTGCTAGCCCTAGACAGGATGTTCCGGGGATCAACTTCGTGTTGGTTTTTAGGCCTTGTCTAGGGTCGGTTTACGATCACCGTGCGTGGCCGCCAGGCTCAATCACGAGTAGGATGTTCCGATTATGTGGTGAAAACCCTAAATCGTAGTAGGTCGTTTTAGCTTTATCTTGATCAAGCAGGACCACCATCTGATCGTACACCTCGTACGGATCATGGGTGGATCGGCTCCTTGAGTCGATTCACGGGACAACCCGAGAGCCGATCGAGGCTCGTATTTAATGTTTACGTGTATGCCATGCGGAACTGCGAGGCACATCCAACACCTTCCCGGCCAGGTATAGGTCGGGTGGCACGCCCTTGCATCAGCATCGGACGTGCGTGCCGAGTCTTTGCGGGCCGTCGCTCGGAGGGACCAGGGCCAGCCGCAGTCCTGGGAGCCTCCCGGCTCTACCGTGTTGCCCGTCACTGCTCGCCGGTGGGTTTCTGACCGCAACACATTCTGGCACGCCCGGTGGGACAATCTTAATGTTGACCGCAACACTTGAATCTTCAGAGTTCGACTCCTGCAGCCAGCACCGCGGATCAGATCAGTACAATCCTGAGAGACCAGTTCGGCATGGTGCCGAAAAGGAGGACAATCGGCTATTCCAAGCCGTACCCCAACGAGTACGAGTTGATCCCTCTACCACCCAAATATCGGCTCCCTGATTTCTCCAAGTTTAATGGATCAGATGGTTCCAGCTCCATCGAGCATGTGAGCCGATATTTGGCACAGCTGGGCACGATCTCAGCATCAGATGAGCTGCGTGTGAGGTTCTTCGCACAGTCCCTCACGGGATCGGCTTTCGGGTGGTACACATCGCTGCCACCGAGATTCAATCCGGACTTGCAAGCGGTTGGAAGAGAAGTTCCACATGCGGTATCACTCGGAGGCTTCCGAGGCTGGCATTGCCGATCTAGCACAAGTACGACGAAGCGCGGAGAAACGGTGTCGGAATATGTCCGGCGCTTCGGGACCGTTAGGAACCGATGCTATTCGGCTCATGTGACCGAAAAGAAGCGATCGAGTTGGCGGTGGTGGGTCTCGCATCACCGATCAAGGACGTGGCCTCCCAAGCGAGACTACCCTTCACCGGCGCACATGGTGCGAAGCTGTCGGCATATGAACAGCGCCACCCGGATGTATACCAGGATAAATTCAAACGTGCGGTGGTCCTGGTTGAGGCAGATGAAGATGAAGGTTCTGCGGGAGATCAAGAGGTAGCAGTGGTTGAATGGACTCGGGGGGCAAGCCCCGTGTCCTGTAAGTGGGTTAAGCCACAAGGTCCTCCAAGAGGGTTTGACTTTGATGTCACCAAGGCTGAGCAAATTTTCGATCTCTTACTTAAGGAGAAGCAGCTAAAGGTAGCCGAAGGCCACAAGATCCACACGGCTCAGGAGTTGAACGGAAAGCCATACTGCAAGTGGCATAACACGTTCACCCATGCCACCAACGACTGCAGGGTGCGGCGTCAGCAGGTCCAAATGGCGATAGAACAAGGGCGTCTAATTTTCAGCCAGTACGCCATGAAGGTCGACACACACCCCTTCCCCGCCGTTAACATGGTGGAGTGCACTTACCCTGGAGGGTGCCAGCCAGGATTCTCATTCAATATCAACATGGTAGGACCTGGGCACCACCCTGGTAAGGACAGAGACGAGGGCAACTGCTCTCGTAACGAGGACAAGGAGGAAGCCGTTCCACGCGATCGGCTCCGACACTTCCCAAAGATCTATGGACGAATGTTGCAAAACCTCCATTAAGCGATTCAATCAACATGGAGGCCGATTCTAGCAATCGGCCAAAATTATCCTCACCATACGTTCTACCTCTGTTCAACGCCGATCTAACGAGGCAACGGGTTTACATCGGCTGATGAGTTGGAGGGAGTCAACATTGGTCCTGGGTTTACATCGGCTGATGAGTTGGAGGGAGTCAACATTGGTCCTAACGGAGCCGACGTTCAAATACAGTGCCTTGGCTAACTACAGAGCCGATGTCCGCGGTTACCTGACAGAATCGCCTCGGGGGGCACTTAATTAGACGAACATGGGCGAGATACATGCGCAGTGGAATATTGGGGGCCGATAGAAAAATCGGCCAGTAAAAACAAAAAAAAAACATCACAGCCGATGCACAGACATCGACTTCAGAATGTAAGCCGATGCACAGCCGTCGACTTTAGACAAGTTCAGCAAAACATTTATCAGTTTACAAAGAGGGGCTCTACTTAAGAAACGCGTCGAGGGCGTGAAGGGCGTCGGCACGGATTCGATCCACCTCGGCGATCTCGGCCTCGTCGTCCTCGTCTTTGCCCGTCACCAGCTGACTGCTCAGGGCACGAATTTCGGCCAGATCGGTCTTCAGATCGGCTGTGAGGCCTTTTGCTTCCTCTTGAGAACGAGCAATAAGGGTTTCCTTGTCTTGGATAAGTTGCTTAGTCTCCCTGACCCTCTTTTCAAGGTTCTCCAGTTACTTGCGCAGGATCTCGAGTTCGGCACTATTAGCAGAAGTGTCGGTTTTAGCATCTAAAGCGGCCTTCTTCTCGTTGAGCCGTTGACACTTGTCTGCAATATCGGCTCTCAACGGAAGCTGGGCGCGACGAAGAGTAATTCTTTGACGAGCCAACTGCACCCTCGACCTGAAGACCGACAAAGTCACGGCCGGCCAAAGCTTAACCTGCAGCGTCACCGGGAGATGGGGCTGGATGTCTTCGAGGATGCCCTTGACTGCTTCAGGGTTTTCGACCAGGGTCTCAACTGAGGAGGAGAGCAAAACCTTGAGACGTTGGAGTGGACCATGGACCGTGCTGGGGCTTGTCTCTTCGCCTGCCTTGGAAGTAGCCGGCTTGATGGACTCGGGATCGAACGTCAGCAAGCTTGAAAGATCACAACCCTGACAGTCGAACAAGAGCAGTGTGAGCATACAACAAAGAAAAGGGTAGAGCCGAGAGAGTGGAGCGTACCTCTCCCAAAGAAGGAGGAGCAGCCGATGCTGTGACAATCGGCTTTTCGGTGGACTTGGCTGGGTTAGCCACTCGGTTGGCCGCGCTCGTCGAGGTGGCTAGGTCTAGCGTGGCGGATGGCATCGGTACCTCTTCAACGTCCCCGCTAGAGGTCCCATCAGTCTGCAAAAGGAATGGTGAGCCGATCCAAGTAGCAACGGGACGGCATGGAATATGAACTGGTAAAGTAATCACATTTGAAACCTCCTGGCTTGGCGAGGAAACTCGTGGGTCTTTGCGAGCCCTTTTGACGCATTGACGCTTCACGCGCAACCCTGTTTTGATCGAAGCTTGAAGGGCAGCAGGCTCGGGGGTCGACCTTTTCCTAGAAGCCGACGCTGGCGAGTCCGTCTGGCTCTGTGTGGTGGATCTCCCAGAATCGCCCGGGGTCGAGTCCCTTGGGCTGGATCGTGCCTCCCGCCGGAGTTCTCTTCAGTGGAAGTCTATGAGAAGAAGTACAACCATGTCACAAAAGACTAGGGAAGATAGATGAATTTGGTCAAGGCACGAGTCAGCTTACATGCAAGCTTGCTTGGACAGGAGCTTTGCGCTTCAGGGTTTTTCTGGCAGCTACTTTCCTCACTGCCTTCCTCGCCTGGGTTGAGGCTCGGGGGGCAACTGACCCCGAGGATGCTTTACTCTTGGGAGCCGATTTTGGTGAAATCGGCTGGCTCTGCATTATGACCTTCTTCAAGGGCGGTGAGCTGCGACGAGAGAGAACCACCGGGGCTGGTGGAAGGAACTTGAAAGGGGAGCCATCGGCTTGTGTGGGCTCTGGGCCATCCTGCTGCTTCCAAGGAATAAAGTCAGGTTACAGAAAATCATCATGAGCCATTGCAAGTAATTTATATGTAATGGTACCTGGTGTGCAGGAACGTCATATTCAGCATCAAGTTGCTTCAACAACGGTCCTAGAGCTCTTCTGAAGGCGTGGGTCTTCCACATCGACCACCAAGTCTCGAAGCCATCGGTAGTGGTGGTGAAACGAGAGGTTATGAGGAATTGGAATGGCCAGAGCGTCAAAGAAGGTATAGCACCTTTGGCCAGTAAGAATGTCAGGCAGTTCAGCCCTGCTTGCTGTCAGGTGGTGGAGAAAGAAGTGTGGGGGCACTTGCCCGAGGCCAAGCTGCCGGGCTACTACCACCGGTTGGTAAGACTCATAACCAGGCTTAATGATCCTGTTTGAGGTACTCATGCCAACTGGGAGAAAGCAAGGACGGATCATGATAGAGTACAGGTGCCGGGTGTCGGCGTCATCGGCAAGGCTGTCTAATCGGAAGGAGACTCGGATTCTCAAAGATTTCCGATTCGGTATAGGGGAAGAACAGGGGGTTGTCCGAGGCCTTGGAAGAAAATCTTGAACCACTCTGCTGCTTCCTTGGGGATCAGCCTTGCTGCTCGGGAGACTATACGAGCTTGGCCATAGCTAGTGCATCGGATATCCTTTCCATTTGCATCTGGGAAGGTGCAGGTGGCCAAAGGTGGGAAGTTTAGGATTTGGTTTTGAAAGTACAACTGAGCCCATAACTGAATAAACCACCAGGGGCCTCCTGTTTTGACTGTCCTTTGGGAGAACAGTTTGACGGACATCAGTTGAAGAGATCGATAGACCTCTCCAAGGAGCAGTTTTCCAAGGCCAAGTTGAGTACCTTTGGCGAGCTCATAGGCCAGGGAGAGGTAATTCTTGGTTCGGGCGAGTGAAGGACCACAAAATATGAAGTGCTCCAGCCAGAAGTTCAAGAAAGCCGTGTGCTCTCTTTCGTCCACGGGGCCTTTGGTTTTCATATAACGCCCGAGGTAGGCGCCCCAGCTTGTACACTCTGTTTTGGAGGAAAGGGTGAAAGGGACCTTTGGCAATTTAAAGGCGAGAGGGGCTTGGGGATGCAATGTCCAAGCTCGTGATCATGGCCACGTCCAGCAGAGTTGGTGTCATGGGGCCATGGCCGAACATGAAGCAATTCAGTGCATCAGACCAAAAGTAGCCGATGGTTTTCAAGATGTTCTCATTCTTTTCAAGAGGAGACAATGATAATGACAAGGCATCTGCTATCCCTATCGTATTCCAGGTAGCTTAATGTGTTTTGGACACTCTACTGTACCATGCTACCCAGCCTTCGGGAGGATTAGGCCAGGCTCGCAGGCAGTCGGCCCAGGAAGTCAGATCTAAATTCTGGTTCGCGAAGGGGATTCTATTGGCCTCGCATGAGATTAAGTGAGCGGGACTCTCGGAAGAACGGGGGCCAAGACACATAGAGTTTGGGAGAGAAGGGTGCGGCAGCGAGGATGTCACGAAACCTAAAATTGATAACGGAATAAGGCATTAATTCTGGTGTTTGCTGTTTAATCCTAACATTGCTTCGGATGGCGAAGAGGCGGTTGAGGATTACCTTTAGACCGGAGACCATGGCGTTGGCGTTGGATGATTCCGCCATTTGATGCGCTGAGGAATTGGGACGGCGTGGTTGAGATCTGAGATTCGTGGGGCTGCTTGGGCGGCAATTTGGGGATCTGAGTTTGCTTTCTCAGACGGAGGTCGCAAGTTACCGTTTGGAGGAGCAATTAGGTTGGCCTTACTCTTGTTTTATCGTAGAGGCTGATGTGATACCATCGGCTCTTTTGGGGGTGTTTGACTTTGACTATCGGCAAAGTTAGATGAAAACACTCCTTCATTAATAAGAAGGATTTTTTAGATTGGTGATAAAGTCGAGGAGGCAAGACGCCACGACATGACCCGACGAAGAAAAAGCAGAGTGATTTTGGAATTGTCATTTCCAAAACCAGGGGGGCATGTGTTATCACCGGAATTTGACCGGATCAGAGGTGGGCCGCGATTGGAGATGGGCTTGAAGAATATACATAGAAGAAATACATGAATCGGCCTTATATGCAAAGTTTGGGCTAGTTTGCCCGTGTATCTGTAATATAGTAGGATACGTGTCGGTTAGATAGAGTTTGGGCTCGTGCCCGGTTGGGATTATTCCCACGTTAGAAAGTCTACGGACTATAAATATGTATCTAGGGTTTATGGAATAAACAACAATCACGTTCACCACAAACCAATCTAGGCGCATCGCCAACTCCCTTGTCTTGAGGGTTTCTTCCGGGTAAGCATCATGCTGCCTTGCGATCTAGGCAGTACGCGTTTATTCGCTGTTCATGCGTTGCTCGTACTGAAGCCTTGTTGATGGCGAGCAACGTAGTTATCATAGATGTTTTAGGGTTAGCATTGTTTCATCGTATCATATGCTTTCGTCTATGCAACCCTTAGACGTCTAGGCGCCCTTACACCTATCTTGGGTGTAAGGGCGGCACCCCGCTTGATCATTATTTAGTAGATCCGATCCGTTATGATTGCTCCTTGTTCTTCAAGGATTAGTTTAATATCTGCATAGTTAGGCCTTACAAACGGGTTGAAGGATCCAGTGGCGCGTAGGGTGTAGTTTGCTAGCCCTAGACAGGATGTTCCGGGATCAACTTCGTGTTGGTTTTTAGGCCTTGTCTAGGGTCGGTTTACGATCACCGTGCGTGGCCGCCGAGCTCAATCACGAGTAGGATGTTCCGATTATGTGGTGAAAACCCTAAATCGTAGTAGGTCGTTTTAGCTTTATCTTGATCAAGCAGGACCACCATCTGATCGTACACCTCGTACAGATCATGGGTGGATCGGCTCCTTGAGCCGATTCACAGGACAACCTGAGAGCCGATCGACGCTCGTATTTAATGTTTACGTGTATGCCATGCAGGAAACTAAGCGAGGCACATCAAACACCTTCCTGACCAGGTATAGGTCAGGTGGCACGCCCTTGCATCAGCATCGGACATGCGTGCCGAGTCTTTGCGGGCCGTCGCTCGGAGGGACCAGGGCCAGCCGCAGTCCTGGGAGCCTCCCGGCTCTACCGTGTTGCCCGTCGCTGCTCGCCGGTGGGTTTCTGACCGCAACAGGCATAAAACTGGTGCGGTCACTAGGCGTTTCTTCAACTCTTGAAATCTAGCTTCGCACGCATCGGTCCAAGAAAACTTCTTTTCCTTCTTCAACAACTCAGTCATGGGTTTTGCTATCTTGGAAAAGTTTTCGATGAACCTTCGATAATACCCTGCAAGTCCTAAGAAACTCCGGATTTCACCCACATTCTTAGGTGACTCCCATTCTGTCACGGATGCTACTTTACTTGGATCCACGGCAACTCCATTTGCTGACACTATGTGACCAAGGAACCCAACTTTGTTTAACCAGAACTCACACTTGCTGAACTTGGCATACAACTTTTGTTCTCTAAGCTTCTCCATGATTAAGCGTAGATGCTTCTCATGCTCCGCCTCATCCTTGGAGTAGATGAGTATATCGTCTATGAATACGACTATAAACTTATCCAAGTATTCCATGAAGACCGTGTTCATCATAGTCATGAAATACGCTGGGGCATTGGTTAAACCAAACGACATCACAGTATATTCATACAAGCTGTACCTTGTGGTGAAGGCGGTTTGGGTATATCTTGTCCTCGAATTTTCAATTAAAAATATCCTGATTGAAGATCAATTTTAGAGAATACTCGTGCCCCCTTCAATTGGTCGAATAGGTCGTTGATGTTGGGTAGAGGATACTTGTTCTTAATTGTCACCTCATTAAGCGAGCGATAATCCACAACTAACCTCTTACTTTTATCCTTCTTCTCCACAAACAATACGGGTGCTCCCCAAGAAGAAGAACTTGGTTGGATAAAACCTTTATCTAGCTGCTCCCTCAGTTGCTTCTTAAGTTCTTTCAATTCCTCCACATCCATCTTATAGGGTGTCTTGGCTATGGGTCCAGTACCGGGCATCAAATCAATAAGAAACTCGATGTCTCGGTCAGGTGGCATTCCCGGTAACTCCTCTGGAAAAACATCGGGAAACTCTTGTAAAACAGGCACACCTTCTATGCTAACCCCCTTAAGGGAATTCACCATAGACCCCTTAAGTTCAAAGTTTGACTTGAATCGGATTCGTTTCTTTTCCGGAGTTGTGAGGGTAACTACTCTCTTGGCACAATCTATGATGCCCTCATAGGCGATCATCCAATCCGTGCCCAAGATTATGTCTAAACCTTGGGATTCCAAGATGATTAGGCTAGTGGGGAAACTATATGCACCAATCTTTAGGCTCAGTCCACGACATCCAAACTTTGACACTAAATCCCCTCCATGTGAGCATATTCTAATGGGTGTATTAATGGTTTCAATAGGTATCTTACTTCTATCCACGAATACCCTTGATATGAATGAATGTGATGCACCAGTATCAAAAAGAACAATTGCTGGAATGGAAATGAGCATAAACTTACCAATCACAGAGTCCGGTGCTTCATAAGCTTCTTCCACGGAGACATGGTTCAGCGTAGCCTTAACGAACGGATTTGGTTTCTTGCCATTGCCATTTCCATTCCCATTGCCATTGAAAATCTTCAGCCTCTCGGGACATTCATTAGCAAAATGTCCAGTTTTGTGGCACTTGAAGCATGTGACCTGACTAATATCCTTCTGGTGATTGACATTGTTGCCATTCCCCCCATTTCCGTTACGGTGCTTATGGCCATTATGATTGTTACCATTGTGATGACGATGGCCATTATGGTTGTGGCCATTGTGCCTACTTGCGGAAGACCCATTATGGTGGTGGGGTGGTGGGGAAGAAGTACGCCGCTTCGGTATGGAACAGAGTTATTATGCTTGTGGAATGTAGACTTCCTCTTACGGTTTTCTATGCTCTTCTGCTTGGCTTCCACCATCACGGCCTTGTCAACGAGCTCTTGATAGTTGTTGAATCTTATAGCGACAAGCTGGATTGATATCTCATCATTAAGTCCTCTCATGAACTCTTCCCGCCTTTTTGCATCAGTGGACACATCATCGGGAGCATAGCGTGCCAAACTATTGAAGAGGTCCCCGTACTCACACACGGTGCGTGCCCCTTGACGCAAGTCGCGGAACTCGCGCCTCTTCAATGATATAGCTCCAGCTGCTACATTGGCAGTACGGAAAGCTTCCTCAAACTGGTTCCAAGTAATGGCATTTATATCAGGATAAGTAACTTGGTAATTATCCCACCACTCAGCGGCGGATCCCTCAAGTTGATGTCGTTGCCTATTCGACGGTACCTCGGAGGAGGGTTCCTCACGAGGGGGAGAAGAAGTAGGGGCCATAGGGCGGAGTGCACACGGGACGGTGGTACGCGATTTACCCAGCTTCGGAACACCTGCACGATGGCAAGGCCTACTGCTGCTTGTCTGGAATTATCTGGGCGCTTTCGCGTTGTTACAATGAGTTGTGGTTGTGCCTCTAGGGCTCCCGGGATCCGGCTTATAAAAGCGCACGAATCTAGGGTTTAAATGGAGAGTCCTAGCCGGATTACAGGTTGCCTAACTACGGTACAATGTCTTGCCGTGTACGTCAAGGATCCGCCTCCCATCTACGTCGTACTGGATCCGGGTTCCTCATGGGCCTTCACGGATCCGGCTTACTCCGAAGGTCGGTTGGGATCCGACTTCCCTATCCTGGGCTGGACTTCATCCTTCATGATCAACAGCAACTGGGCCGCCCGATGGGCCTCATGCCACACCACCGTCTATGGGCCACCCGGGCTTGCCGGATCTAGGCACTATCGATGGTACACCCATGAAGTATACCCACAACAGTAGCCCCCAGAGTTCTCCGAGATTCACCTCTTGTTTCCGCCTTGCTAACGCTTCACGTCTTCCGGCAATCTTGGTAACACGGAGAAACTTGAAGAACTCCAACTTCATATTTTCTTCTTTCCCAACTCTTGGTTGGAAAACATCTTTATCCCGCGGGACTTCATCCATCGACAGTATCGTTGCAACATGTCTCCGGGTTACTCCCCCTGCTCGGACAAGAGTTCACATCTTTTCAAACAGCTACCCGGAACCTACGAAAGGTTCAAACGGTTCCGCCAATCTTGGCGCCATTTTCGGGCGATTTGAGCGGTAACATATCCTTAGCCGTTTTTACCGCTTAGGGTTTTTGACACGTGTCAACCATCCAACGGCGCGGCGCTTGCGTTCCGACCACAGGATGCGGAGCACGAATCTCTTCCCTTCGGCCTATAAATATCCGCCGTTCAACCCTAAACCATCCCATTCGCCCCCTTTTCACCTCTCAGCACAGCGCCGCCTCCGAGCTCCTCCTCCTCCGCACCGGAGTCCGCCGGAAGATCACCGGAGCACCATCGCCGCTGCGTGCTATTCTTCGAGTTCTTAAGTCCGGCGAGCCACCGCAGCGAAACCTCGCCGCCGACGACCCCGACCACCGCGGAAGCCATTCCGGTAAGCCCTCAAGCTTTGCCTTCACGCCGTAGTTGGTAGGGATGACTAGGGTTTTCAATCATGGGATCCGGCTAAGTTTAACCAGCTCACATTTTTTTTGTAGATGTCTTCTTCTACTCCGCCTCCCTCGTCTGAGCCAATCATGGCGACTCCCATCTCCTCCGCCCCTCCTCCCCTCGTCCCAGTTCATCTGGAGCCCCGAAAAGACTCCGGCAGGAACATTGAAGGATCTTCAGCCAACCCGGAGGAAACTGCGGGTGCTGAACAAATGGAGAAGAAGGTGGAGGAAGCAGCCACCAAGAAGTCAAAGGCTCGCAAGCGAGACAGCGAGGCTAAAGGGAAATGGTGGCCCTGCTTCACCACGGAGACCGAACTCCGCAACCTCGAGGCGGAGGGTTTTCTGAAACCTAGATCCTGGCGTACGATCCCTGGCGAACTGCGTCCTGCTCCCAAAGCTGGAGAGTGGGTGGTGACCAAGGCGCTCGTTGAGCGCGGCTTTTCTCTTCCACCCAGCGACTTCTTCTCGGAAATCCTGAAGGCGTACGAGATTCAACCTCACCATATTGCTCCAAACAGCATCTTGGCCATCAGCAACCACGCAACTATGTGTGAAGGCCACCTTCGGATAACCCCGGATCTTCCCCTCTTCCAGTACTACTTCTCCGTCAAGAAGGAGAAAGTTTCACAGACTTCCATGCTGGCCACCTGCGGTGGCGTTACCTTCAAGCTCCGCCCCGGGCGCATGTACCCGCACACAGATCGTCATGAATCTGTGCGGTACTGGTCCGGCAACTTCTTATACCTAAAGGACGTGGCTGATCCGGCTTCCCCAAAGGTGCTGCCAGATTTCAAGGCGGCCCCCCCAGCGAGACTCCGGCCTGGACTCAATGTCCCCATCTCTCCGAGTCACCTCAACTGACTCGGGCGATTAGGCGGATCTGCAAGCTTACGGACGAGGGATTGTCGGGGAAAGACCTCACCATGTCCTGGTTCACTAAGCGGATCCAGCCCCTACAACATCGGGACCGCCTGCTGTTCCAGTATACGGGGCGCGAGGACACCATGCGCACATCTAAGGACAACGTCTCCGCCGACGCCTTGGACAGGCGGCTCCGGGTGCTGATCAAGATTCCACGTGACCTCAAGATTCACGTGTGCAACAAGAATATTCACACCAACGGCTCCGGGACCGCGGTACGTTTCCTTGACTCAACTGTTGACTCCTTTTCAGTCTTTGCTAAATTCTTCTAAGTGTTGGCTGGGTAACTTAGCTCGAGGCCCTCGAGGAAACCGATCTCGGAACTCTCCTCCGAGTCCCTCACGCGGGCAACACTGACCCGGAGGTCGCGTCCGACGCGGAAGTTCCCAAAGCTCCGCGTCCCTCCAAGAGGAAAAGGGGTGCTTCCTCCAGCCCAGCCGCTAAACGTGCCCGCGAAGTGCTTAGCACCGCGGCTACCCGAAAGGCGGAGGCGGAGAAGAAGCGCCTCAAACTCATTGATACTAGCAACCGAGCTCAACCCGATATCCACCAATTTTTCAGACCATCCGGGTAAGCGCTTGGTTTCCGTCTTAAAATTCTTTTGTTACTGTGAATCAGCATATGCTAAATGTTATGCCTCTTTTATTTTGCAACAAAAGCTCCGGAAGCCATCCCCCCAAGATCCCCAAGAAGAAAGCGAAGCCATCTCCGGCTTCTGTGCCCGTCACACCGGAAGTAGAGGTTCCGCCCAAGGCCTCTTCCACCGCCAAGCCGGATCCTAAGGACGTCATCAACCTTGATGACCTCCCATAAGAACCAACTGCCGAAACCGGCCACGGCGAGTCCGGCAAGGGCGCGTCCTCGTCAGCACCTCCGCCTGAACAGCTCGTCGTTACCTCAGCTGAAGCTCCGGCTGATGAAGTTGAGAAGAAGTTATCCCTAAGTCGTGCCACCGGCACGCCCCAGACTCACCCTCACCTCTTTCCAATTCTGCAAAAGGTCCCCCTCTCACAGCGCCACGCGGAGATCTCCTCCATGATGGACCAAGTGTGGGGGCCTGCGAACACGGAAGAGCAGGAACTGAATGACCTCGAAAGTGGTCTCAAGATCTTCTTCGCCAAGCATTGGCTTGGACATTTTTCCGAGTAACATGTGTGAGCCGATGCTTTTAAATGCGGACCTTAGCAGAATTTTAGAATTTTCCCAATCTAAGGATTTAAACTTCTCGCCAGCCCCCAGAATTTTGAATTTCCGGCTAACAACTGCCTGCTTTTCAGAACACGCGGAAACTGCACGAAGATCTGCGCGTCCATGTGCTGGAGCAAATGACAGAGATTGAAGGGATGCGCCAGAACGCTGAGAATAGCCAGAAAGCTTTACTACTCCTGGAGACCCGCGTAAAAAATTACAAAGGTAAGAACTCCGGGCTGCTCGCGTGTCTTATCATGAACAAACATAGTGTATAATTTGTGTGGATTTCCGCCTTACAAAAGAAATTGCCAAGCGCCCCACCATCGACGCCCTTTCCGCCAAGATCCAAGTTTTAGAGGCTGAGAATGAATCTCTCAAGAACTTCCTGAAAGAATCCTCCGAGAAGGAAACTACAGAGAAGAAGGAACTCTTGGAGAAACATGCTCACGACATGGCGGAACTTGCTGATAAGCTTAAAAAGAGCCAGCAAAGAGTCCAGACCTTGGCGCCGAAGAATAAGAGTCATGAGGCGGAGGCAGAGGCTATTGACAAGATGATTTTCCGTAAGGACCCCCTTTATTTTTTGTTGAACTCCGGCTTCCTCATACTTTGCTTTGTCCGCGGAAGAAACTGACCGTGCTTTTTCGCAGCGAGTCTTGGCTTCGAATGGACCAAAGAATCGACCCTCAAAAGGACTGAAGCGTATGATTAGGCGTGGGATTCAATTGATAACCTCTTCGAGGCATGTCGCGGAGTGGCCAAATCGCTGTCCCTGAAGAAAGCCAAGACCAAGGTGATCGACACCATGTCCCAACTGATGCGGCAGGTGCCGGAACTCATCAAGGATTGGCAGGAGTCTTCCGCCCGCGGAGTTGCTTCCCTCGTGTTGGCGACGTGCAAAGCGCACTTCCCAACCATGAATTTTGCGGATGTTGCGCGCGGAACTCCCAGGAGTACCAACATGAGAGCCATTCTCGCGGAGACCCAAGGATATGATCGACTCTTTGTTGGACGAGTTAACCACTCGTTCTGGTACAACAAGCACGATCTTCCCAAGGGCTTCTCTGACGCGGAGGATGAAGAAGAAGGTGCTGAGGAAGGCGACGAGGAAGGCTCCGGATCAAGCGTTGATCATTCCGAGGACGGCTCCGACGACGACTCCGGCGACGACTCTGGCGATGGTTCCGCCTACATAGCTTCCGATGAGGATCAATCCTCCGAGTGAACCCTGTCAAACAATGAAACTGATGTATCATTTTGGCCCCGGAGTGGGTTTGTAATATAACTTAAATTCTTAAGTAGCTAGGGACGAAACACTTATGCATGGGCGGAAAAACTTATCCTGCTATCCGTTATTTTATTTGCATGTTTCGTTTGTGGAAAGAAAGTGTTGGTTTCTATGTTTTCCGGCTTGCTCATTTGACCTTCCACAAGCCGGAAGACCTTTAACCGGAAACGCTCGCCCCCGGCGACGAAGCCCAATGGCAATCCATCAATAACCGCGGAAACAAGCCCCCAGCCAAGGTGCCGGAAATCGCTACCAGGAATCCATGAGTTTGCAACAGAAAATATTTTCACCAGAAAACTTAAGCTTACGTCCTAAAGGACGATTTTTGAAAATCACAACCTTCATACACGCCTAGGCGGAAATATCCAGCTCTGCGGTTTTAGTCGGAAAACATACACGATCTAAAAATGAACAAGTAAAGGAGGTAAAAGACTCAAAGAGTGAACCAAATGCTTTATTTCATTGATCATGTATAACTATTACAGAGTATGTAATTCGAGAATTTTGCAAAGTGTGGAAAGGACGTAGTTGTGCAATGTTCCAGGGACGTTTTGTTTCATTGTATAAGTCACCCGGATCCTCCCGCTTGCGTTTCCGGTACCAATTAGCAGGTCTATCCTTTAGCTCCCGGAAATCGACAAGGTAGTACGATCCGTTATGAAGTACTTTACTAATGACGAAGGGTTCTTCCCATGGAGATTGCAACTTATGATCTTTCACCTGGCGAAGGCGGAGGACCAGGTCTCCGGCCATGAACGAGCGATTCCGAACTCGACGGCTGTGATAGCGTCGGAGTTTCTGCTGGTAGATGGTGGAACGTTGGTTAGCTAAGTTCTGAGCTTCTTCAATCAGGTCCACAGATAGCTGTTTGGCCTCGTCAGCAGTTTCTTCATTGTAGGCGGAAACTCGCGGTGAATCGTGAATGATGTCGGAGGGGAGCACGGCTTCGGATCCGTATACCAGGAAGAGCGGGGTAAATCCGGTTGACCTATTTGGGGTTGTTCGTAAACTCCGCAAAACAGAGTCTAACTCCTCAACCCAAGCTCCGGCTGCGCGTCGCAGCGGTTCTTCAAGGCGTGGTTTAATTCCGGATAATATGAGGCCGTTGGCTCTTTCGACCTGACCATTAGATTGTGGATGAGCCACAGATGCGAGGTCAAGCCGGATCCCTACATCATAGCAGTAATCCTTCAATTCTCCTTGTGCGAAGTTTGTGCCATTATCTGTGATTATGCTGTGTGGGATGGCGAATCTCGTCACGAGGCTGCAAACAAATTTTAGTGCCGTAGCACCATCGGCTTTTCTCTCTGGCTTTGCCTCGATCCACTTACTGAACTTGTCAATAACGACCAGGAGGTACTCAAAACCGCCAGGAGATGATTTCTTTAATTTACCAACCATATCGAGCCCCCAGACCACGAACGGCCAGGTGATAGGGATGGTCTTCAGCTCTTGGGCTGGAGCGTTTGGTTGAGTAGCATAGTACTGGCAACCTCGGCAGGTTTTTACCAGCTTGTCAGCGTCTTCTTTAGCTGTGACCCAGTAAAACCCGAGCCGAAAAGCTTTTGCAACGAGTGACCCGGGGGCGGCGTGATGCCCGCAATCCCCTGCATGGATCTCTCTGAGGATTTTAATGCCATCTTGATTTGAGACGCATTTGAGAAATACTCCAGTTGCGCTTCGTTTGTAGAGCTGTCCGTCAACGATTGTGTAGGATCTTGCTCGTCTGATGATCTGTCGTGCGAGGACCTCGTCCTCTGGCAACTTCTGATCAATGAGGTAGTCCAGGAAAGGCTGCGTCCAGGCCGGAATGATGACCATCACTTCCCTAGCCGGAGATACTGCCATGTCTGGATTTTCCGGGTTAGCGCCCTTCACCGAGGGTATTCGTAGGTGCTCCAGGAAAATACCAGGCGTAATTGGTTTCCTGCCAGATCCGAGCTTGGATAGCATGTCTGCCGCTGCGTTATCGTCTCTCCTGACGTACTTGACTTCGTATCCGAGGAAGCATTTGGCGATCTCGTCAACTTCGTCTCTGTAAGCCGCCATGACGGAGTTTCTGGCGTTCCAAGTTCCGGCTACTTGTTGTGCCACCAGGTCGGAATCACCGCAGCAAATGATATGCTTGATCCCAATTTCCTTAGCGATGCGCAGAACATGTAGTAGAGCCTCGTATTCCGCCATATTGTTTGTAGCTTCGAAGTGAATCTGCAGAACATACTGCAGTTCTTCTCCGGTAGGGGACTTCATGGTGACTCCGGCTCCTGAGCCTTGATGCTGCTTGGATCCATCGAAGTGCATAACCCATGTTTCTGGTTCCGGCTCCAGATTTGCATCCGGAGCTTCTGTCCAATCTGCGACAAAATCTGCCAAGATCTGGGATTTGATCGCAGTCCTGGCTTTATAGTTGATGTCGAAGGAAGATAATTCAATGCTCCATTTTGCTGTGCTTCCTGTTGCGTCAGCGTTGTTGAGAATCGTTGACAGCGGAGCCTTGCTCACGACTGTTACTGGATGCTCCTGGAAGTAGTGCCTCAGCTTCCTGCTACCTAGGAATACTCCGTAGGCTAGCTTTTGAAAGTGAGGATATCTTTGTTTGGATTCCGTCGGCACCTTGCTAACGTAATAGATCGGCCTTTGGACTCCATACTCGTGACCTTCTTCCTTTCGCTCCACCACGATGACGAGACCGATGACTCTGTTGGTAGCTGCCAGGTAAAGGAGCATGGGCTCTGACTCTTCCGGAGCTGCTAGGATAGGTGGGGAGGTGAGTATTTCCTTCAACCCTTGAAGTGCTGCATCTGCTGCGTCGTCCCAGACAATTTTGTCTGTTTTCTTCAACAACTTGTACAGAGGTAGCGCCTGATGTCTACGGGTGCTTCTATTCTTGTAGACAGTGTTGGCCCTCCAAGAGCAGAGGTTTGTAGAACAGCAGCAAGTTTCCCTTAAGTGGATCACCCAAGGTTTATCGAACTCAGGGAGGAAGAGGTCAAAGATATCCCTCTCATGCAACCCCGCAACCACAAAGCAAGAAGTCTCTTGTGTCCCCAACACACCTAATAGGTGCACTAGTTCGGCGAAGAGATAGTGAAATACAGGTGGTATGAATAAATATAAGCAGTAGTAATGGCGCCAGAAAAGTGCTTGCTGGCGTGCAGTTGATTGTAGTAATATTGCAGGAAGTAAATATGCAGTAAAACAGTAAACAAGCAGCGATAGCAGTATTTAGGAACAAGGCCTAGGGATCATACTTTCACTAGTGGACACTCTCAACATTGATCACATAACAGAATAAATAAATAGATGCTAGACTCTACACCCTCTTGTTGGATGATGAACACCACTAATCGTGTAGGATTACAAGAACCCTCAATGCCGGAGTTAACAAGCTCCACAATATTCGATGTTCATATTTAAATAACCTTAGAGTGCATGACAGATCAACATAACCAAACCAAGTACTAACATAGCATGCACACTCGTCACCTTCACGCTACGAAAGGAGGCATAGATCACATCAATACCATCATAGCAATAGTTAACTTCATAATCTACAAGAGATCACAATCATAGCCTACACCAAGTACTACACGATGCACACACTCGTCACCATTACACCGTGCAGGAGGAATAAACTACTTTAATAACATCACTAGAGTAGCACACGGATAAATTGTGATACAAAACACATTGCAATCATAAAGAGATATAAATAAGCACTTCACTATGCCATTCATAACAGTGAATAAGTATTCCGTGAAATATAGCCTAAGAGACCCACACGGTGCACACACTGTCACCTTTACACACGTGGGACAAGGAGTCTCCGGAGATCACATAAGTAAAATCCACTTGACTAGAATAATGACATCTAGATTACAAGCATCATCATATGAATCTCAATCATGTAAGGCAGCTCATGAGATTATTGTATTGAAGCACATAGGAGAGAGATTAACCACATAGCTACCGGTACAGCCCCGAGCCTCGATGGAGAACTACTCCCTCCTCATGGGAGACAGCAGCGTTGATGGAGATGGCGGTGGTGTCGATGGAGGAGCCTTCCAGGGGCACTTCCCCGTCCCGGCGGCATGCCGGAACAGAGACTCCTGTCCCCAGCATCTTGGCTTCGCGATGGCGGCGGCTCTGGAAGGTTTTCTCTGGTTTCGTCGAACGTGTCGTGGTTTTTAGGTCAGGGACCTTTATATAGGCAAAGAGGCGGAGTCGGAGGGTCGACGAGGCGACGACACACTAGGGGGGCGCGCCGGACTGTCATCTGGGGGCCCAGTGGCCCCCCCTCTGGCCTCTCTCGGGTGTTCTGGAAGCTTCGTGGAAAAATAGGATGCTGGGCGTTGATTTCTTCCGATTCTGAGAATATTTCCTTACTAGGATTTCTGGAACCAAAAACAGCAGAACAAAGAATCGGCCCTTCGGCATCTCGTCAATAGGTTAGTTCCGAAAAACGCATAATAATGACATAAAGTATGCATAAAACATGTAGATATCATCAATAATGTGGCATGGAACATAAGAAATTATCGATACGTCGGAGACGTATCAGCATCCCCAAGCTTAGTTCCTGCTCGTCCCGAGCGGGTAAACGATAACAAAGATAATTTCTAGAGTGACATGCCATCATAACCTTGATCATACTATTGTAAGCACATGTAATGAATGCAGCGATCAAAACAATGGTAATGACATGAGTAAACAACTGAATCATAAAGCAAAGACTTTTCATGAATAGTACTTTCAAGACAAGCATCAATAAGTCTTGCATAAGAGTTAACTCATAAAGTAATAAATTCATAGTAAAGGTATTGAAGCAACACAAAGGAAGATTAAGTTTCAGCGGTTGCTTTCAACTTATAACATGTATATCTCATGGATATTGTCAATGTAAAGTAATATAACAAGTGCAATATGCAAGTATGTAGGAATCAATGCACAGTTCACACAAGTGTTTGCTTCTTGAGGTGGAGAGAGATAGGTGAACCGACTCAACATAAAAGGTAAAAGAATGGCCCTTCGCAGAGGGAAGCATTGATTGCTATATTTGTGCTAGAGCTTTGGTTTTGAAAACATAAAGAGAGCATAAAAGTAAAATTTTGAGAGGTGTTTGTTGTTGTCAATGAATGGTAGTGGGCACTCTAACCCCCTTGCCAGACAAACCTTCAAAGAGCGGCTCCCATGAATTATTTTTATTTTTTGGTGGCACTCCTTCCAACCTTTCTTTCACAATCCATGGCTAACCGAATCCTCGGGTGCCTGCCAACAATCTCATACCATGAAGGAGTGCCTTTTTATTTTAGTTTTATTATGATGACACTCCTCCCCACTTTTGCTTTCTCAAGCCATGGCTAACCGAATCCTTCGGGTGCCGTCCAACAATCACATATCATGGAGGAGTGTCTATTTAGGTTAATTAATTTGGGACTGGGAATCCCAATGCCAGCTCTTTTTGCAAAATTATTGGATAAGCGGATGAAGCCACTAGTCCATTGGTGAAAGTTGCCCAACAAGAATGAAAGATAAACACCACATACTTCCTCATGAGCTATAAAACATTGACACAAATCAGAGGTGATAAATTTTGAATTATTTAAAGGTAGCACTCAAGCAATTTACTTTGGAATGGCGGAGAAATACCATGTAGTAGGTAGGTATGGTGGACACAAATGGCATAGTGTTTGGCTCAAGGATTTTGGATGCATGAGAAGTATTCCCTCTCGATACAAGGCTTAGGCTAGCAAGGTTATTTGAAACAAACACAAGGATGAACCGGTGCAAGCAAAACTCACATAAAAGACATATTGTAAACATTATAAGACTCTACACCGTCTTCCTTGTTGTTCAAACTCTTTACTAGAAATTATCTAGACCTTAGAGAGACCAATTATGCAAACCAAATTTTAGCAAGCTCTATGTATTTCTTCATTAATAGGTGCAAAGTGTATGATGCAAGAGCTTAAACATGAGCACAACAATTGCCAAGTATCACATTATCCAAGAAATTTTACCAATTACTACATTTAGCATTTTCCGTTTCCATCCATATAACAATTAACGAAGCAGTTTCAACCTTCGCCATGAACATTAGAAGCTAAGAACATGAGTGTTCATACGAACCAGCGGAACGTGTCTCCCTCCCACACAAGCATTTATTCAAACAAAAACAAAAACAAAAGTACACAGACGCTCCAAGTAAAGTACATATGATGTGACCGAATAAAAATATAGTTTCAAGAGAAGGAACCTGATAATTTGTCGATGAAGAAGGGGATGCCTTGGGCATCCCCAAGCTTAGATGCTTGAGTATTCTTGAAATATGCAGGGATGAACCACCAGGGCATCCCCAAGCTTAGACTTTTCACTCTTCTTGATCGTAGTATATCATCCTCCTCTCTTGACCCTTGAAAACTTCCTTCACACCAAACTCGAAACAAACTCATTAGAGGGTTAGTGCATAATCAAAAATTCACATGTTCAGAGGTGACACAATCATTCTTAACACTTCTGGACATTGCCCAAAGCTACTCGAAGGTAATGGAACAAAGAAATCCACCCAACACAGCGAAAGAAGCAATGCGAAATAAAAGGCAGAATCTGTCAAAACAGAACAGTCCGTAAAGACGAATTTAATTGAGGCACCATATTTGCTCAGATGAAAATTCCCAAATTGAATGAAAGTTGCGTACATATCTGAGGATCACTCACGTAAATTGGCATAATTATCTGAGTTACCTACAGAGAATTAGGCCCAGATTTGTGACAGCAAGAAATCTGTTTCTGCGCAGTAATCGAAATCTAGTATCAACCTTTCTATCAAAGACTTTACTTGGCACAACAATGTAATAAAATAAGATAAGGAGAGGTTGCTACAGTAGTAACAACTTCCAAGACTCAAATACAAAATAAAAGTACTGTAGCAAAATAAACACATGGGTTATCTCCCAAGAAGTTCTTTCTTTATAGCCATTAAGATGGGCTCAACAGTTTTAATGATGCACTCGCAACAAATAGTATTTGAAGCAAAAAAGAGAGCATCAAGAAGCAAATTCAAAACAAATTTAAGCCTAACATGCTTCCTATGCATAGGAATCTTGTAAATAAACAAATTCATGAAGCATAATGCAACAAGCATAGAAAGATAAAACAAGTGCAGCTTCAAGATTTTCAGAAAAAAGAGAGGTGTTTTAGTAACATGAAAATTTCTACAACCATATTTTCCTCTCTCATAATAATATCCAGTGGCATCATGAACAAACTCAACAATATAACTATCACATAAAGCATTCTTATCATGAGTCTCATGCATAAAATTATTACTCTCCACATAAGCATAATCAATTTTATTAGTTGTAGTGGGAGCAAATTCAACAAAGTAGCTATCATTATTATTCTCATCAAGTGTAGGAGGCATAGTATAATCACAACAAAATTTACTCTCCATAGTAGGTGGCACCAAAATACCACTATCATTATAATCATCATATATGGGAGGCATATCATAATCAACATAAACTTTCTCCTCAATACCCGGAGGGCTAAAGAGATCATTTTCATCAAAACCGACCTCCCCAAGCTTAGAATTTTCCATATCATTAGCAACAATGGTATTCAAAGTGTTCATACTAATATGTTCCATGGGTTTTTTAATTTTCGCATCAAACCATCCATGTCTTAAATCAGGAAATAGAATAAGAAGCTCATTGTTGTCCATTATGCCAAACTAGTGTAAACAAGAAACAAAAAGATGCAATTGCAGGATCTAAAGGAAATACCTTCGAGTACTTACAACGGTGCCGGAAAAGTGCTTAGTAGCCGAGATCCGGAGTGTGAGTACCTTTTACCTTTCCTCCCCGGCAACGGCGCCAGAAAAGTACTTTACCTGGGACCGGAGTACGAGTGCCTTTTACCTTTCCTCCCCGGCAACGGTGCCAGAAAAGTGCTTGATGTCTACGGGTGCTTCTATTCTTGTAGACAGTGTTGGGCCTCCAAGAGCAGAGGTTTGTAGAACAGCAGCAAGTTTCCCTTAAGTGGATCACCCAAGGTTTATCGAACTCGTGGAGGAAGAGGTCAAAGATATCCCTCTCATGCAACCCTGCAACCACAAAGCAAGAAGTCTCTTGTGTCCCCAACACACCTAATAGGTGCACTAGTTCGGCGAAGAGATAGTGAAATACACGTGGTATGAATAAATATAAGCAGTAGTAATGGCGCCAGAAAAGTGCTTGCTGGCGTGCAGTTGATTGTAGTAATATTGCAGAAGTAAATATGCAGTAAAACAGTAAACAAGCAGCGATAGCAGTATTTAGGAACAAGGCCTAGGGATCATACTTCCACTAGTGGACGCTCTCAACATTGATCACATAACAGTAATCAAATAAATAGATGCTAGACTCTACACCCTCTTGTTGGATGATGAACACCACTAACTCGTGTAGGATTACACGAACCCTCAATGCCGGAGTTAACAAGCTCCACAATATTCGATGTTCATATTTAAATAACCTTAGAGTGCATGAAAGATCAACATAACCAAACCAAGTACTAACATAGCATGCACACTCGTCACCTTCACGCTACGAAAGGAGGCATAGATCACATCAATACCATCATAGCAATAGTTAACTTCATAATCTACAAGAGATCACAATCATAGCCTACACCAAGTACTACACGATGCACACACTCGTCACCATTACACCGTGCAGGAGGAATAAACTACTTTAATAACATCACTAGAGTAGCACACGGATAAATTGTGATACAAAACACATTGCAATCATAAAGAGATATAAATAAGCACTTCACTATGCCATTCATAACAGTTGAATAAGTATTCTGTGAAATATAGCCTAAGAGACCCACACGGTGCACACACTCACCTTTACACACGTGGGACAAGGAGTCTCCGGAGATCACATAAGTAAAATCCACTTGACTAGCATAATGACATCTAGATTACAAGCATCATCATATGAATCTCAATCATGTAAGGCAGCTCATGAGATTATTGTATTGAAGCACATAGGAGAGAGATTAACCACATAGCTACCGCAGTACAGCCCCGAGCTCGATGGAGAACTACTCCCTCCTCATGGGAGACAAGAGCGTTGATGGAGATGGCGGTGGTGTCGATGGAGGAGCCTTCCGGGGCACTTCCCCGTCCCGGCGGCGTGCCGGAACGAGACTCCTGTCCCCCGCATCTTGGCTTCGCGATGGCGGCGGCTCCGGGAAGGTTTTCTCTGGTTTCGTCGAACGTGTCGTGGTTTTTAGGTCAGGGACCTTTATATAGGCAAAGAGGCGGAGTCGGAGGGTCGACGAGGCGACGACACACTAGGGGGCGCGCCGGCCCGTCATCTGGGGGCCCAGTGGCCCCCCTCCGGCCTCTCTCGGGTGTTCCGGAAGCTTCGTGGAAAAATAGGATGTCGGGCGTTGATTTCGTCCGATTCCGAGAATATTTCCTTACTAGGATTTCGGAACCAAAAACAGCAGTAAAACAAGAATCGGCCCTTCGGCATCTCGTCAATAGGTTAGTTCCGAAAAACGCATAATAATGACATAAAGTATGCATAAAACATGTAGATATCATCAATAATGTGGCATGGAACATAAGAAATTATCGATACGTCGGAGACGTATCAGCGCCTTCTCGCCAAGACGGCTAACAAACCTACTGATTGCTGCAACACAACCAGTTAGTCGTTGCACATCTTTGAGACAAGTTGGCCTTTTGATGCACAGGATTGCCTTGATTTTCTCCGGGTTAACTTCAATGCCCCCGTGAGAGACTATGAAGCCAAGGAGTTTTCCGGCTGGAACGCCAAAGACGCATTTCAGCAGATTCGACATCATCTTGTACCGTCGGAGGTTCTCAAAGGTTTCTGTGAGATCGCTGATCAAGTCGGATCCTTTCCGGGTCATGACCGCGATGTCGTTGACGTAAGCGTGTACGTTCCGGCCAATTTGGTCCTTCAAGCACCGCTGCATCGTGCGCTGGTAGGTGGCACCTACGTTTTTCAAACCAAAAGGCATGGTAACATAGCGGTAAGTACCAAAAGGGGTGATGAACGAGGTCGCCTTTTGGTCGGACTTCTTCATCCGGATCTGGTGATACCCGGAATATGCGTCAAGAAAACACAGAAGTTCCGCCCCTGCCGTCGAATCAATGACTTGGTCAATGCGCGGTAAGGGGAACGGATCCTTCGGACAATGCTTATTCAAGCCAGAGTAATCGATGCACATTCTTAGTATTTCAGAATTCTTTTTGGGTACAAGGATGGGATTTGCGACCCAATCAGTATGGCTAACTTCTACTACAAAACCTGCCTCTAGTAACTTTGCTAATTCCATTCCTATGGCGCGGCGCTTCTTGTCTCCAAAGCGTCACATAGCTTGCTTCACCGGTTTAGCCCCCGGATTTATGTTGAGGTAGTGCTCGGCGAGTTCCCTTGGTACTCCGGACATGTCAGAAGGTTGCCATGCGAAGATATCCATGTTAGCGCGGGGGAACTCGACGAGCGCGTCTTCCTATTTGGGGTCCATGTTGGCTCCGACCGAGACCTCGTTTGGTGGTATCTTCTTCCTTGAAGCCGATCTTCTTGTCTCTATCGCGGCCTTGAACGAGGTTTTCTGTTCGAGATCCGCTTCTTGGTGGTGTGCATCTCTTTGGATCCACCGCGGCTCCGTAGCCTTGCAGCCTCCTCTCCGGATATCACGTACTCGCAAAGGCGGCTTCGCCTAACTCGCACTCGTGAGCCTTTCTTGTAGTCTCCGGATACGGTAATGATACCATTGGGACCGGAATCTTGAGCTTGTTGTAGATGTAGCACGCTCTTGCGTGAAACTTGTGGTAGGTGGGCCTGCCGAAGATGACGTGGTAGGAACTCTTGAAGGGCACGACCACAAACGTGATCATCTCTTCGCGGAAATTATTGATATCGCTGAAGGCCACGGGAAGTCTGATGCTGCCGAGGGAATTCGCCTTTTTACCCGGAACTACACCATGAAATTCAGTGGTGCTGTGTTTGAGCTGTTCCTTGGTGAGGTTCATCCGCTCCAGAGTCTCCACGTACATGATGTTCAAGCTGGCTCCGCCATCCATGAGGCACTTGGAGAAGTCATAGCCGTCGATGCGGGGACTTACAACCAAGGCGTAGCATTCTTTCGGCACGATGGTAGGATGACGCCTATCAAATGATGCACCCAGAAATTTCCGATCACTGATATTACTCACAGGCCGAACTAGTGGCGTTCCGTGGATCCGAAAAGTTGACTTGCTCCGCGGACTGTTGGGGGTCTGAGGAAGGTGGCACGCGCTGCTCCTTTGCCAAGGGATTTATGACTATGGATCCTTCCAGGATCCGCGAAGCATCATCCTCATCCTTCGCC
>NC_061514.1:215097115-215132449 GCF_022539505.1 Lolium rigidum
TGACCAACTCTTTTAGTAGAGATGGGCAACCTTTATTTATGCTTGCAAAACAAAACCTCTGCAACCTAATATTAGCTCTTTTGTTTTGCTTAAGTTTTCAAATAATGTGGTATATGGTTTGCTTCCTATTTTTGTATAGTGTTAAGTGAGCAAATTAAATTAGGAAAACTGATTTCTACTTTTCCAAAAATGTTTGAAATTATGTTGTGAATGTTTGTGATGCCAAACTAATGCTCTTGTCCTCTTCATGATGTTATCTACCAGGGGGTAATTGGTTTATACCATGGTGATAACCGAGAGAGGCAATTGCTATGTTGTGATGTACTCATGCCTCTACTAGGTAAATAAATGGGGTTTTCTAAATTAAAACTCTTAAATTTGGTTTGTAGTATCTATAAGTCCTTAGTATGTTATACCTTGGCTGCATGGTTAGTTGTTGATTGTTGAATGTTGTCTTGTTGATGCAATGAGATTGATTGTGTTCCTTTTATATTTTCCGGCGATAGATGCGAACAATTCCGGAGAAGAAGAAGTGGAATCGGACGAGGATTTTATTTATATATGTTGTTGGAATTCTTATATTGAAGGAGTTGAAGAAGTACATGGACAAATAAGCCAAGGCAAGCCATCTTTTGATCTACTGATTCGGTGTCTAGTTGGATGTCATTTGTTGATGTCCAAAGCACCTTGATTCTATGTGTATTATTCTCTCTATTTATGTCATCAATGTGTGATTGCAAGTGGGGTACTCCCTAGTGGTGATACTCCACTATTGTCGTTGTGATTATGGGATGCATGGTATCATGGCCGTGCTATTCCACTTGGTCATCTTGTATGCTCAACTTGAGCATCTTCCCTCTCAAGATAGTAACTTACACCACACTCACCACTTTTGTAGTATAGAGGTATCAATGTCATGATCTTGGTGTATTCTCAACTTGAGAGGAGTATGCCGTGTACCATCTTGGAGAATATGTCGGGTAGTGATTCTCCACTATCCAAATTTTATAGTTAGTACCACAAATCTGAAAGTATAATCCTCTTTGTGTTGTCATCATACATGCTTATCTTAAGCAAGTATGATCCACCCATGCTCCTTTATACCTTCTATGGCAAGATGACTCTCATCTCGGCCATAGTGCAATTCTAGTTCAACTCATGAAACTATAGGTTGGGAACCCCTCAAGGCTTACCTTGTTGTAAATGTTTTATGAAAACCTTGGGTGAGTTAACCCAAGCGTATGGTTTAAGAAAGCAAAGGATCTTGGTAAAGATGTTCGGAAAAGTGGTGTATGGTTATTTGTTGAACAACCAAGGTGTTGTGGGAAAAATGGTTTTAAAAAGGAGCCACTGCGTATAAGTGTACACCAGCCCAACTTTTATCGCGCAACCACTCTACCCTGGTGTGGGACGGGGCTTAGCCCGTAGTTTGTTGAAGGCGGCGGGAGCACCCTTCACAATTTTCTAGGGAGGGTCATGACGACCTCCGACGCCGGGTTGCGCTCCGGAGGAGGCAATACAACGTCTTAGCGATAGCCGGACGATTGCGAGGGTCTTACGTCATGGCGCCGGAGATACGCTCAAAGGAGGTATGCTTTGCGGGGTGCCGGGAAGGGGTAAGCCCGCGAGGGAAGGACTCGTGCCGGTGGAGATGGGCGAAAGGTTATGTCCGGGTATCCGTCGTGGCATATGTTGTTATGCGGGGATGATGCCCACACGATAGGTATCCGGATAGTTGTGGGGAAAGTGTGCAAACTCTGCAGAGTCAAATCTATTCGAATAGCCGCGTCCGCGGTCATGGACGGAGTTGCAAAGGTCTACCTTTACCGGGGCTTGAGTTTTGTTTTGATAAATGCTTTGCAAAGAAAGTGTTGTGTTGGATGTACCGGAAGGGTACGGAAAGAGGGTGTGTGTAGACCATATGGAAATGGTCGTGGAAAAATAAGACTAAGTGGGGAACTCTTTCCTAATGTTTCATGTAGAGGAACTCTTCTTCAATAAAGATATAGAGATGTCATAGGACTTCCCTAGCATCCCCATCACCGAGATGGCGGTATGCTAACTCTTCTTCAATAAAGATATAGATATGCCATAGCTATCTTTTGAAGTATCTTCTTCAATAAAGATATAGAGGTGTCATAGTACCAATAGTGTTCCCTTCACTTGAGAAGTCGGGATGCTATGTCAGCACAAGATGGTGATGCATGCTATATCCACAAGAGAAACCGATTCTCTTTCACATGCTATATCCACAAGAGAAACTATTCTTCCTCTCTTGTCTCTTTTAATTAGCTCTGTTAGCATCTCTCTTGATGGTTTGCGAGTACAATTCCAAATGTACTCACGGCTTTGTCCCTGGCTATTTACTTGGCCGGACTTGGAGGAACACGACGGATGAAGAAGGTGTTGGCGGCGTCTATGCGAGCTAGGAACGTCTTCCCGATCGGTTGCTGTAGGGTTATGGCAGATGACTTGGGTGCTGCGGCTGCTGAAGTGATGATGCTACTACGATGTTTAGTTAGGCCCTTCGAGGCTATTATGTAAGTATTGGTCATGTGACCATGTTGTAATTTTCTTATTCCGCTTTGTAATGGATGGTGTAATTTGATATCAGTTCGGTTATGTGTTCACGACCCTGCGATCATGGGATCGTGAGCTGTATACATAACGGGAATTTCGGGCTGCTAGTCCGGGGTCCCCACGAGCTGGTATCGAGCTATCTGACTGTAGGAGACCTTAGTTAGCATGGACGTTAGTTAGGAAAAACAATTACTTGGGGAAAACTATTTATGAAACAAATTGTTTCTTTAGTCGGAAGTATAGCTTCTACTCCTCTTATTTATTCAAAGCTTCTAAACTCTTATCTCTCCGCTTTATGAAAAGGTTTGAAAATTCTTGCTCTACTGTCTCAACCACTTCAAACTTACATGTTGGACGATGTCCCCAACTCAGACCGGAGACTCGACATCGAAGATGGATCAACCTTTTATGAAGTCTCACGTATCCCCAATGACAACTATTGAAGATCGGACGCCGACTTAGTCCTGCACATAAAGGGATAATAAGATCATGCATTTGGTTGTCACCAACGTCTGTCAAGGATCTGACCTTGATCCTCCGTGGACTTGCACCTTTTTGCAGTCGTCAGGGATCAAGTCCTCAGTTTCTTGACTAGTATTTTTTTTAGGCCAGCCACCAGAAGTTGTCGACTTCGGGAGCACCTCAACAGCCGCCCCCTCGAAGACCTCACATCCCCGGGATGTTGAGCAAGAAGACTACACAGTTTTAGCCTCCACCTCAACATCGATGACTCAACACCAGGCCTGCGTCGCCACCAACTGCTACAAGGATCCAAGTTGAAGTCGATGCCAGCAAGATGAAGACGTCGACATATGTGACCAGCCCCAAGCCAATAGGATGGATAGGACAAACTCAATCGCTTTGATTGAACTACCCTTGCGTATTAGGCATCCGTGAGGTACTTAGAGTACCATGTCTGGTGTGATGATTGCTTGTAGTTCCCTTGTGTGCTGCCTTGAGTGTTTGCATCTGTTTGTTGTGTGCATTTATGTCTTGCTATTTAGACGTTCCCGCCCTTTTTAATTGTTTGAAATTTTGTGAAACAGAAATTAAAAATGGAAATCTGCCAGTGTACTGTTTGGCTAATAAAAATAGTTTGGTAGCTCCGATTGATGTGATTCCAATTGCACTAGAACCAGTATGAAATTATCTTTCAGACGCCACTGACCTTGTATTTTTAGGATTTTTGTGCGATTTTTAATAAATAAAACTTGATCACTGTTTCTGGTTAGTATTTTGAGTCTCAAAAATTGAAAAATAAGTATTTTTGAATGATTCCAATTGTGTTGATCTTGTTTTGTTTCTGTGCATCTAGGAAAAATACCAGTAGCCCCTGTTAGTAGTATTTTGTCTCTGGTTATGATTGTATGGGTGTCGCATGCCATGATAGGATTAAAGTTTGCCTCGCCGGTGTATTGTTAACTGCTAGTTAGTTGGGTAGATTAACGAAAGACTCTAACTCTAAACCCGTTAGCAGTTGTTTTTCAACCATCAGGGAAACTAACTCAGACCCCTACCTACGCCGACTACTTTCAAGGTCACCTGAAGCATCTCCACTACGCCAAGAAAGCAGAAGCCCCTACCTTCAAGAGTGACTGCACCTCTGCGAGAAGCCTTACTAACTTGGTCTAACCTTGGAGTATAGTCGTGCTGACCTCTAGGATATCTTCTTCAAAATACCCCCCTAACACACCGTCTAACCCGTTGAGTGAACAATAGCGTCAAAGACAAGCTACATCACATGGTTCATCTGGTCCTCGTCAAGTGAAGCTCATGAAGATACCTCAAGACTCAAGATTAGGTGCAACTTACTCGCTCACCAGCTGATATAAGTCAACACCGACTCGCAAGCTGAATATTTTCTTCGACGACCTCTGTTGCTGCTTCAGATGGTTACCAACCAGACGTTTCATCAACTTACTAACTCACCGCGCATCCCCTATGGTTTAGTTAACACCGTGAGTGCCTCTTGAAGTTGTAGTCTGTACGTAGCCCCCGAAGATTCTTCAGCTGAACAAGGAAGACCGATGACTTCTTCAGAAGCCCCAGACAGAACTACAAGGCAGAAGCTCTGAGTTTTTCCGAGAACCGGATGAAAAATCTTAAGGGTGGAAGACTTTGTCTTCCACTAAAAGTTAGAGCTAACCCTAACATTTTAAACCTTTCTAACACACCGTTGGAAACTTGGGATAGCACTAACCACTCTTGAAGCCATGGACTACACAACGCCCTCTGAAGATGTTTTCAACTCAAGACAGGAGATCAATGACTTCTCCAAAAAGCGCCCGACAAGACCCGTGGCTGAGGCTCTATTATTTCAGGAAACCCGATGAACAATCTTAAGGGTGGAAGACTTCGTCTTCCACTAAAATCAAGCTAACTCTAAAAAAGTTTTCAGCCCTGCTCAAGCACCGTTGGGTGCACTAACCCTCCCACAGTCTTGAACCTCCGCCAGCATCGTGAAGAAGCTACAGATCCAACACCTGCATGGAGTAGTCAACCTCTTCATGAAGCTCGCCATCGGCCGAAATCCATCATGTCTCCCAGAAGATGAAGCAAACGACTTTCTCTACAATGGCACGTCTACAGAAGAATGGAGTCTGACTTTGGTTAAACTTTATAACCCCTCTAGTTCTACACTCAGTAATCTCGGGACGAGATTAGTTTAAGGGTGGAAGATCTGTAACACCCCACTTTTTGCAACCTTGATTAGTTGTCCTTATTTCAAAAATCAGGGGGAACAAAAACTTTTTCTATAGACTAATTAAGTTGAATTGCCTTGATCTGTCTGTTAAGATGAATTGCCTTGATCTGTTGGTAGATGTATTGTCTTGATTCGCTTGTTGAGTTTTGTCTTGAGCTACCTCATAGAACAACACCCCTAGTGGTTAAACAAGCAACTCACTAAATAAAATACATGTGTGACTTAGGAAATGTTGTTTTCCTTCTTACTACATCAAACCTCTCTCCTGATGACAACATGAGTGTGCCATCTTGATTTTTCTCTTTGAAGTACATGATAGCTCAATCATCCTTAATTCAAAACTTGGGATCATCTACCCCTAGCTACATCCCTCTCTTATACCCACTCATCCTTGTTGGTTTTGAGGCCATGTCGACCATCTGTGTTGACAGGCTTAAAATGTCCAGATTTTGGCAATTGATCTCTAAGCACCCACAACTGTTATTGTTGACTTCAATGCATGGATCTCATCTATGCAACATCCTCTTCAACCTCCACGTCCTGCATGTCTCAGTCAATCCTTGCAACTCATATCTTCAACTTGATCTGGTATCCTATCTCATGTTCCAACACCAGATCACTTCTTCCTCTTTTACCTCTTGATTTTGTTTTCATCCAAGTTTAAATCTTCACAAAACCAAGAGTAGAATTGGTGGCTACATTATGTAGTAACCACCTACCCTTGAGAACACCCCTCCCTAAATGAGTTTCCTTTCTCAAAACCCTGTTGTTTTTCTTCTCTGGTTTTGATCACAAAACTACTTCTAGTTTTATTAAATCTTTTCAAGATATTTCTTCAAAGGAAACAAAGAACTGAAATGGGTTTTGTTTCTCATCCCATTTCTACCAAGTACTGATTTCTAAAACACTATTTTCTATCTTGCCTTGTTTTTAACAAAAGGCTTGTTTATGGTACCTACACCATTTCTTGTTTTCCTCTTGATTATTTTACATTTGAGAAAACTCTACTTTACTTGATAAAGTAAGTAGAATATTTTGAACTCCTATGCTCCAACTAGTTTTCTCTCAACATCTTCAAATTTCCATTACACTTGTGATCTTTCCCAATTGTCTCTAGACAATTGAGGTGTGTCCCATACCTTTCAATTAAACTCTA
Source organism: Lolium rigidum (assembly GCF_022539505.1). Classification (NCBI taxonomy): domain Eukaryota; kingdom Viridiplantae; phylum Streptophyta; class Magnoliopsida; order Poales; family Poaceae; genus Lolium; species Lolium rigidum. The sequence goes on from NC_061514.1 coordinate 215,103,556, forward strand.
TTTCAAATGACAATTTTTGCATATCTTGCACATCTCTGATCTACCCCATTGTACCCCCTCATCCTCCAATTCTTGATCAAATGGATGATCATTTGATACTTTCAAAATCACTCCCAATTGACCTCTCATTTGTAGAGCAATTTATATTCTTTTCCATCATTACCTTGACCTCATGAATTCATGATTTAAGTCACCATATTCTTCATTGTGGGTATATGGTTACTTCTCTCACCATCTCTCTTAATATTGCTCTATCATTGACTAAGCCACCATCACCATCATCTTCTTGGCATAATGCCATCATGCAGCAAATACCATCATGGTATATTTTACCATCACAATCTTCCTTCATCTCTATATCTGTCACATTGTTCACTTGAGTTTGGCAAGAATGGAGCCGGCCATGAAAATTTCGGCCAGCCATGCCTCTCCAATTTTCTTCCTCTACAAGACTTGCCTCCCACCTAACCCAATCACTAAATGAGCAGCCACCCATCTTAGCCAATCAACAAAAGGAGGCAGCCACCATCCTCCCTCTATTTAAGGAGCTTGGCCGGCCACTCCACCTCCCCTTTGGTCATTTTTTCTCACACTCCACTCCCTCCCACTCTCCTCTACCTCTCCCCCACGAAATGCTGCTGCCCCAAGGCTCCATGGCCGGCCATGGCCATGGAAAGCTCACCAAGATGCATCTCCTTCCTCCCTCAAGCTTTCCCTCACCATGAGAGCTTCCCTCTCACTCTCTTCTCCCCTAATCTTTGATGAATCCAGCCCTATTTCTCCTTTCTCCTCTCACAAGATTGGATCTTGATGCAGGTGCATGTTGGTCCAAGCATGGAGAAGGTTGAGCTATCCTCAGATCTGAAGTTCTTGAGCAAAGTTCGTCCAAAACCTTGCAGTAATTTCTGCTACTTTGCTGTTTCAGATTCTGGTACGATCTTGTAAAATCCACCGAATCTCGTGTGCAGATCCAAATCGAGTGATTCAAAGTTCCACAGTTAGATACGGAAAAGATCTACAACTTGGCGTTGGTCTCACCCTCAAATTCGTTACGGATTGTCCGTGGTAAATAAATTTCTGAAAACATGCAGAATCACTGTTTGTTAGATTTCTCCAGTTTTACAAAACCTTTTTGAGCAAACTCAACTGTGGGTGAAAGCCCTCTTCAGTACCTTCATTTTGGCGGTGGTTTCACTTCGATTGACCTCCTGAAACTGAAATGGTTCACAGATCAAGATCTGGACAGATCTGACTTTGTCGAATTAAACCAGGAGCTTGGGAATGAATTTTTGAATGAAACCAGTTGGGTGAGAACCAGCTTTTCAATGCCTTTCAGATGCAACTGACCTCATATTTTTATGATTGATGTACGATTTGTGGTGTATTAAACTTGTTCTGTGTGTTCTGCAGACATGGCTGTTAGCTTTTAATTCATCAAAAATCCATTTTTGAACCTAATTGAGTGATTCCACTTCTGTAGGATTACTGAATGTTTTCTTAATCATCTCAAACAAGTTTCAAACCTTTATCTGTTCTGAAACTCCATAGTTAAAGCAAATGGTGAAAACATGCAGTAAACTTGTAAATCCATTTATGAGAGTTTCAGAAATAATTTGAACCCAAATCCAATTGTGTGTGAATCTCTGTTTAAATATCTTTCAAATGCCAGTGACCTCATATTTTTAGGATTTTTCTACGATTTATAGCTTACAGATCTTCTTTTCTGTACAGTCAGATTCAAAGAAATTCCTAAAATTGTAGGTTTAATATTTTTGGGTGATTCCAATTGGGTTAGTCTTGTATTAGTACTGGCTATATAGGAAAAATATTATTAGTCTCTGTTCAAACATATTTGTTACTGTTAGTAATGTTTATGTGTGACATGCTTTGTTGAAGCAAAACTTTTCGGTTTATTTAAAACCCTTGACCAACTCTTTTTAGTAGAGATGGGCAACCTTTATTTTATGCTTGCAAAACAAAACCTCTGCAACCTAATATTAGCTCTTTTGTTTTGCTTAAGTTTTCAAATAATGTGGTATATGGTTTGCTTCCTATTTTTGTATAGTGTTAAGTGAGCAAATTAAATTAGGAAAACTGATTTCTACTTTTCCAAAAATGTTTGAAATTATGTTGTGAATGTTTGTGATGCCAAACTAATGCTCTTGTCCTCTTCATGATGTTATCTACCAGGGGGTAATTGGTTTATACCATGGTGATAACCGAGAGAGGCAATTGCTATGTTGTGATGTACTCATGCCTCTACTAGGTAAATAAATGGGGTTTTCTAAATTAAAACTCTTAAATTTGGTTTGTAGTATCTATAAGTCCTTAGTATGTTATACCTTGGCTGCATGGTTAGTTGTTGATTGTTGAATGTTGTCTTGTTGATGCAATGAGATTGATTGTGTTCCTTTTATATTTTCCGGCGATAGATGCGAACAATTCCGGAGAAGAAGAAGTGGAATCGGACGAGGATTTTATTTATATATGTTGTTGGAATTCTTATATTGAAGGAGTTGAAGAAGTACATGGACAAATAAGCCAAGGCAAGCCATCTTTTGATCTCTGATTCGGTGTCTAGTTGGATGTCATTTGTTGATGTCCAAAGCACCTTGATTCTATGTGTATTATTCTCTCTATTTATGTCATCAATGTGTGATTGCAAGTGGGGTACTCCCTAGTGGTGATACTCCACTATTGTCGTTGTGATTATGGGATGCATGGTATCATGGCCGTGCTATTCCACTTGGTCATCTTGTATGCTCAACTTGAGCATCTTCCCTCTCAAGATAGTAACTTACACCACACTCACCACTTTTGTAGTATAGAGGTATCAATGTCATGATCTTGGTGTATTCTCAACTTGAGAGGAGTATGCCGTGTACCATCTTGGAGAATATGTCGGGTAGTGATTCTCCACTATCCAAATTTTATAGTTAGTACCACAAATCTGAAAGTATAATCCTCTTTGTGTTGTCATCATACATGCTTATCTTAAGCAAGTATGATCCACCCATTGCTCCTTTATACCTTCTATGGCAAGATGACTCTCATCTCGGCCATAGTGCAATTCTAGTTCAACTCATGAAACTATAGGTTGGGAACCCCTCAAGGCTTACCTTGTTGTAAATGTTTTATGAAAACCTTGGGTGAGTTAACCCAAGCGTATGGTTTAAGAAAGCAAAGGATCTTGGTAAAGATGTTCGGAAAAGTGGTGTATGGTTATTTGTTGAACAACCAAGGTGTTGTGGGAAAAATGGTTTTAAAAAGGAGCACTTGCGTATAAGTGTACACCAGCCCAACTTTTATCGCGCAACCACTCTACCCTGGTGTGGGACGGGGCTTAGCCCGTAGTTTGTTGAAGCTGGCGGGAGCACCCTTCACAATTTTCTAGGGAGGGTCATGACGACCTCCGACGCCGGGTTGCGCTGCTGGAGGAGGCAATACACTTGTCTTAGCCGATAGCCGGACGATTGCGAGGGTCTTCTGTCATGGCGCCGGAGATACGCTCAAAAGGAGGTATGCTTGCGGGGTGCCGGGAAGGGGTAAGCCCGCGAGGGAAGGACTCGTGCCGGTGGAGATGGGCGAAAGGTTATGTCCGGGTATCCGTCGTGGCATATGTTGTTATGCGGGGATGATGCCCACACGATAGGTATCCGGATAGTTGTGGGGAAAGTGTGCAAACTCTGCAGAGTCAAATCTATTCGAATAGCCGCGTCCGCGGTCATGGACGGGTTGCAAAGGTCTACCTTTACCGGGGCTTGAGTTTTGTTTTGATAAATGCTTTGCAAAGAAAGTGTTGTGTTGGATGTACCGGAAGGGTACGGAAAAAGGGCGTGTGTCGACCATATGGAGATGGTCGTGGAAAAATAAGACCAAGTGGGGAACTCTTTCCTAATGTTTCATGTAAGGAACTCTTCTTTAACAAAGATACAGAGATGTCATAGGACTTCCCTAGTATCCCCATCACCTGAGATGGCGGTATGCTAACTCTTCTTCAATAAAGATATAGATATGCCATAGCTATCTTTTGAAGTATCTTCTTCAATAAAGATATAGAGGTGTCATAGTACCAATAGTGTTCCCTTCACTTGAGAAGTCGGGATGCTATGTCGAGCACAAGATGGTGATGCATGCTATATCCACAAGAGAAACTGATTCTCTTTCACATGCTATATCCACAAGAGAAACTATTCTTCCTCTCTTGTCTCTTTTAATTAGCTCTGTTAGCATCTCTCTTGATGGTTTGCGAGTACAATTCCAAATGTACTCACGGCTTTGTCCCTGGCTATTTACTTGGCCGGACTTGGAGGAACACGACGGATGAAGAAGGTGTTGGCGACGTCTATGCGAGCTAGGAACGTCTTCCCGGTCGGTTGCTCGTAGGGTTATGGCGAGATGACTTGGAGTGCTGCTAGCTCGAAGTGATGATGCTACTCGATGTTTAGTTAGGCCCTTCGAGGCTATTATGTAAGTATTGGTCATGTGACCATGTTGTAATTTTCTTATTCCGCTTTGTAATGGATGGTGTAATTTGATATCAGTTCGGTTATGTGTTCACGACGCACTGATCATGGGATCGTGAACTGTATACATAACAGGGAATTTCGGGCTGCTAGTCCGGGGTCCCCACACCAACTCCCTTGTCTCGAGGGTTTCTTCCGGGTAAGCATCATGCTGCCTAGATCGCATCTTGCGATCTAGGCGTCTGCGCGTATTGTCGTTGTTCATGCGTTGCTCGTGCTTGAAGCCTTGTTGATGGCGAGCAACGTAGTTATCATAGATGTTTTAGGGTTAGCATTGTTTCATCATATCATATGCTTTCGTCTATGCAACCCTTAGACGTCTAGCCGCCCTTACACCTATCTTGGGTGTAAGGGCGGCACCCGCTTGATCATTATTTAGTAGATCCGATCCGTTATGATTGCTCCTTGTTCTTCAAGGATTAGTTTAATATCTGCATAGTTAGGCCTTACAAACGGGTTGAAGGATCCGAGTGGCGCGTAGGGTGTAGTTTGCTAGCCCTAGACAGGATGTTCCGGGATCAACTTCGTGTTGGTTTTTAGGCCTTGTCTAGGGTCGGTTTACGATCACCGTGCGTGGCCGCCGAGCTCAATCACGAGTAGGATGTTCCGATTATGTGGTGAAAACCCTAAATCGTAGTAGGTCGTTTTAGCTTTATCTTGATCAAGCGGGACCACCATACGATCGTACACCTCGTACGGATCATGGGTGGATCGGCTCCTTGAGCCGATTCACGAGACAACTCGAGAGCCGATCGAGGCTCGTATTTAATGTTTACGTGTATGCCATGCGGGAAACTAAGCGAGGCACATCCAACACCTTCGACCGGGTATAGGTCGGGTGGCACGCCCTTGCATCAGCATCGGACGTGCGTGCCGAGTCTTTGCGGGCCGTCGCTCGGAGGGACCAGGGCCAGCCGCAGTCCTGGGAGCCTCCCGGCTCTACCGTGTTGCCCGTCGCTGCTCGCCGTGGGTTTCTGACCGCAACAGGCATAAAACTGGTGCGGTCACTAGGCGTTTCTTCAACTCTTGAAAACTAGCTTCGCACGCATCGGTCCAAGCAAACTTCTTTTCCTTCTTCAACAACTCAGTCATGGGTTTTGCTATCTTGGAAAAGTTTTCGATGAACCTTCGATAATACCCTGCAAGTCCTAAGAAACTCCAGTTTCACCCACATTCTTAGGTGACTCCCATTCTGTCACGGATGCTACTTTACTTGGATCCACGGCAACTCCATTTGCTGACACTATGTGACCAAGGAACCCAACTTTGTTTAACCAGAACTCACACTTGCTGAACTTGGCATACAACTTTTGTTCTCTAAGCTTCTCCATGATTAAGCGTAGATGCTTCTCATGCTCCGCCTCATCCTTGGAGTAGATGAGTATATCGTCTATGAATACGACTATAAACTTATCCAAGTATTCCGTGAAGACCGTGTTCATCATAGTCATGAAATACGCTGGGGCATTGGTTAAACCAAACGACATCACAGTATATTCATACAAGCTGTACCTTGTGGTGAAGGCGGTTTGGGTATGTCTTGTCCTCGAATTTTCAATTAAAAATATCCTGATTGAAGATCAATTTTAGAGAATACTCGTGCCCCCTTCAATTGGTCGAATAGGTCGTTGATGTTGGGTAGAGGATACTTGTTCTTAATTGTCACCTCATTAAGCGAGCGATAATCCACAACTAACCTCTTACTTTTATCCTTCTTCTCCACAAACAATACGGGTGCTCCCCAAGAAGAAGAACTTGGTTGGATAAAACCTTTATCTAGCTGCTCCCTCAGTTGCTTCTTAAGTTCTTTCAATTCCTCCACGTCCATCTTATAGGGTGTCTTGGCTATGGGTCCAGTACCGGGCATCAAATCAATAAGAAACTCGATGTCTCGGTCAGGTGGCATTCCCGGTAACTCCTCTGGAAAAACATCGGGAAACTCTTGTAAAACAGGCACACCTTCTATGCTAACCCCCTTAAGGGAATTCACCATAGACCCCTTAAGTTCAAAGTTTGACTTGAATCGGATTCGTTTCTTTTCTGGAGTTGTGAGGGTAACTACTCTCTTGGCACAATCTATGATGCCCTCATAGGCGATCATCCAATCCGTGCCCAAGATTATGTCTAAACCTTGGGATTCCAAGATGATTAGGCTAGTGGGGAAACTATATGCACCAATCTTTAGGCTCAGTCCACGACATCCAAACTTTGACACTAAATCCCCTCCAGGTGAGCTTATTCTAATGGGTGTATTAATGGTTTCAATAGGTATCTTACTTCTATCCACGAATACCCTTGATATGAATGAATGTGATGCACCAGTATCAAAAAGAACAATTGCTGGAATGGAAATGAGCATAAACTTACCAATCACGAGTCCGGTGCTTCATAAGCTTCTTCCACGGAGACATGGTTCAGCGTAGCCTTAACGAACGGATTTGGTTTCTTGCCATTGCCATTTCCATTCCCATTGCCATTGAAAATCTTCGACCTCTCGGGACATTCATTAGCAAAATGTCCAGTTTTGTGGCACTTGAAGCATGTGACCTGACTAATATCCTTCTGGTGATTGACATTGTTGCCATTCCCCCCATTTCCGTTACGGTGCTTATGGCCATTATGATTGTTACCATTGTGATGACGATGGCCATTATGGTTGTGGCCATTGTGCCTACTTGCAGAAGACCCATTATGGTGGTGGGGTGGTGGGGAAGAAGTACGGCTGCTACGGTATGGAACAGAGATCTTATGCTTGTGGAATGTAGACTTCCTCTTACGGTTTTCTATGCTCTTCTGCTTGGCTTCCACCATCACGGCCTTGTCAACGAGCTCTTGATAGTTGTTGAATCTTATAGCGACAAGCTGGATTGATATCTCATCATTAAGTCCTCTCATGAACTCTTCCCGCCTTTTTGCATCAGTGGACACATCATCGGGAGCATAGCGTGCCAAACTATTGAAGAGGTCCCCGTACTCAGACACGGTGCGTGCCCCTTGACGCAAGTCGCGGAACTCACGCCTCTTCAATGATATAGCTCCAACTGCTACATTGGCAGTACGGAAAGCTTCCTCAAACTGGTTCCAAGTAATGGCATTTATATCAGGATAAGTAACTTGGTAATTATCCCACCACTCAGCGGCGGATCCCTCAAGTTGATGTCGTTGCCTATTCGACGGTACCTCGGAGGAGGGTTCCTCACGAGGGGGAGAAGAAGTAGGGGCCATAGGGCGGAGTGCACACGGGACGGTGGTACGCGATTTACCCGGCTTCGGAACACACTGCACGATGGCAAGGCCCTACTGTTGGTTGTCTGAAATTATCTGGCGCTTTTGCGTTATTATAATGAGTCGTGGTTGTGCCTCTAGGGCTCCCGGGATCCGGCTTATAAAAGCGCACGAATCTAGGGTTTACATGGAGAGTCCTAGCCGGATTACAGGTTGCCTAACTACGGTACAATGTCTTGCACGTGTACGTCAAGGATCCGCCTCCCATCTACGTCGTACTGGATCCGGGTTCCTCATGGGCCTTCACGGATCCGGCTTACTCCGAAGGTCGGTTGGGATCCGGCTTCCCTATCCTGGGCTGGACTTCATCCTTCATGATCAACAGCAACTGGGCCGCCCGATGGGCCTCATGCCACACCACCGTCTATGGGCCACCCGGGCTTGCCGGATCTAGGCACTATCGATGGTACACCCATGAAGTATACCCACAACGGTAGCCCCCGAGTTCTCCGAGATTCACCTCTTGTTTCCGCCTTGCTAACGCTTCACGTCTCCGGCAATCTTGGTAACACGGAGAAACTTGAAGAACTCCAACTTCATATTTTCTTCTTTCCCAACTCTTGGTTGGAAAACATCTTTATCCCGCGGGACTTCATCCATCGACAGTATCGTTGCAACATGTCTCCGGGTTACTCCCCCTGCTCGGACAAGAGTTCACATCTTTTCAAACAGCTACCGGAACCTACGAAAGGTTCAAACGGTTCCGCCAATCTTGGCGCCATTTTCGGGCGATTTGAGCGGTAACATATCCTTAGCCGTTTTACGCTTAGGGTTTTTGACACGTGTCAACCATCCAACGAGCGCGGCGCTTGCGTTCCGACCACGGGGATGCGGAGCACGAATCTCTTCCCTTCGGCCTATAAATATCCGCCGTTCAACCCTAAACCATCCCATTCGCCCCCTTTTCACCTCTCGGCACGGCGCCGCCTCCCGAGCTCCTCCTCCTCCGCACGGAGTCCGCGGAAGATCACCGGAGCACCATCGCCGGCTGCGTGCTGTTCTTCGAGTTCTTAAGTCCGGCGAGCCACCGCGGCGAAACCTCGCCGCCGACGACCCCGACCACTCGCGGAAGCCATTCGGTAAGCCCTCAAGCTTTGCCTTCACGCCGTAGTTGGTAGGGATGACTAGGGTTTTCAATCATAGGATCCGGCTAAGTTTAACCAGCTCACATTTTTTTTGTAGATGTCTTCTTCTACTCCGCCTCCCTCGTCTGAGCCAATCATGGCGACTCCCATCTCCTCCGCCCCTCCTCCCCTCGTCCCAGTTCACCTGGAGCCCCGAAAAGACTCCGGCATGAACATTGAAGGATCTTCAGCCAACCCGGAGGAAACTGCGGGTGCTGAACAAATGGAGAAGAAGGTGGAGGAAGCAGCCACCAAGAAGTCAAAGGCTCGCAAGTGAGACAGCGAGGCTAAAGGGAAATGGTGGCCCTGCTTCACCACGGAGACCGAACTCCGCAACCTCGAGGCGGAGGGTTTTCTGAAACCTAGATCCTAGCGTACGATCCCTGGCGTACGATCCCAGGCGAACTGCGTCCTGCTCCCAAAGCTGGAGAGTGGGTGGTGACCAAGGTGCTCGTTGAGCGCGGCTTTTCTCTTCCACCCAGCGACTTCTTCTCGGAAATCCTGAAGGCGTACGAGATTCAACCTCACCATATTGCTCCAAACAGCATCTTGGCCATCAGCAACCACGCAACGATGTGTGAAGGCCACCTTCGGATAACCCCGGATCTTCCCCTCTTCCAGTACTACTTCTCCGTCAAGAAGGAGAAAGTTTCACGAGACTTCCATGCGGCCACCTGCGGTGGCGTTACCTTCAAGCTCCGCCCGGGCGCATGTACCCGCACACGGATCGTCATGAATCCGTGCGGTGCTGAGTCCGACAACTTCTTCTACCTAAAGGACGTGGCTGATCCGGCTTCCCCAAAGGTGCTTGCCCGGATTTCAAGGCGGCCCCCCGGCGAGACTCCGGCCTGGACTCAATGTCCCCATCTCTCCGAGTCACCTCAGCGACTCGGGCGATTAAGCGGATCTGCAAGCTTACGGACGAGGGATTGTCGGGGAAAGACCTCACCATGTCCTGGTTCACTAAGCGGATCCAGCCCCTACAACATCGGGACCGCCTGCTGTTCCAGTATACGGGGCGCGAGGACACCATGCGCACATCTAAGGACAACGTCTCCGCCGACGCCTTGGACAGGCGGCTCCGGGTGCTGATCAAGATTCCACGTGACCTCAAGATTCACGTGTGCAACAAGAATATTCACACTAACGGCTCCGGGACAGCGGTATGTTTCCTTGACTCAACTGTTGACTCCTTTTCAGACTTTGCTAAATTCGTCTAAGTGTTGGCTTGGTAACTTAGCTCGAGGCCCTCGAGGAAACCGATCTCGGAACTCTCCTCCGAGTCCCTCACGCGGGCAACACTGGCCTGGAGGTCGCGTCCGACGCGGAAGTTCCCGAAGCTCCGCGTCCCTCCAAGAGGAAAATGGGTGCTTCCTCCAGCCCAGCCGCTAAACGTGCCCGCGAAGTGCTTAGCACCGTGGCTACCCGAAAGGCGGAGGCGGAGCAGAAGCGCCTCAAACTCATTGATACCGACAGCCGAGCTCAACTTGAGTATCCACCAATTTTTCGGACCATCGGGTAAGCGCTTGGTTTCAGTCTTAAAATTCTTTTGTTACTTGTGAATCAGCATATGCTAAATGTTATGCCTCTTTTATTTTGCAACAAAAGCTCCGGAAGCCATCCCCCAAGATCCCCAAGAAGAAAGCGAAGCCATCTCCGGCCACGTGCCCGTCTGCACCGGAAGTAGAGGTTCCGCCAAGGCCTCTTCCACCGCCAAGCCGGATCCTAAGGACGTCATCAACCTTGATGACCTCCCATAGAACCAGCTGCCAGAAACCGGCCACGGCGAGTCCGGCAAGGGCGCGTCCTCGTCGGCACCTCCGCACTGAACGACTGCCTGCTGTTACCTCGGCTGAAGCTCCGGGCGATGAAGTTGAGAAGAAGTTATCCCTAAGTCGTGCCACCGGCACGCCCCAGAACTCACCCTCACCTCTTTCCAGTTACGCAAAGGTCCCCCTCTCCACGGCGCCACGCGGAGATCTCCGCCATGATGGACCAAGTGTGGGGGCTGCGAACACGGAAGAGCGAGGAGCTGAATGACCTCGAAAGTGGTCTCAAGATCTTCTTCGCCAAGCATTGGCTTGGACATTTTCCAAGTAACATGTGTGAGCCGATGCTTTTAAATGCGGACCTTAGCAGAATTTTAGAATTTTCCCAATCTAAGGATTTAAACTTCTCGCCGGCCCCCGAATTTTGAATTTCCGGCTAACAAGCGCTGCCTTTTCGGAACACGCGGAAGCGCACGAAGATCTGCGCGTCCATGTCTTGGAGCAAATGACGAGAGATTGAAGGGATGCGCCGAACGCCGAGAATAGCCAGAAAGCTTTACTACTCCTGGAGACCCGCGTAAAAAATTACAAAGGTAAGAACTCCGGGCTGCTCGCGTGTCTTATCATGAACAAACATAGTGTATAATTTGTGTGGATTTCCGCCTTACAAAAGAAATTGCCAAGCGCCCCACCATCGACGCCCTTTCCGCCAAGATCCAAGTTTTAGAGGCTGAGAATGAATCTCTCAAGAACTTCCTGAAAGAATCCTCCGAGAAGGAAACTACAGAGAAGAAGGAACTCTTGGAGAAACATGCTCACGACATGGTGGAACTTGCTGATAAGCTTAAAAAGAGCCAGCAAAGAGTCCAGACCTTGGCGGCGAAGAATAAGAGTCATGAGGCGGAGGCAGAGGCTATTGACAAGATGATTTTCCGTAAGGACACCCTTTATTTCTTGTTGAACTCCGGCTTCCTCATACTTTGCTTTGTCCGCGGAAGAAACGGCCGTGCTTTTCGCGGCGAGTCTTGGCTTCGAATGGACCAAAGAATCGACCCTCAAAAGGACCTGAAGCGTATGATTAGGCGTGGGATTCAATTGATAACCTCTTCGAGGCATGTCGCGGAGTGGCCAAATCGCTGTCCACGAAGAAAGCCAAGACCAAGGTGATCGACACCATGTCCCAAGCGATGCGGCGGGTGCGGGAACTCATCAAGGATTGGCGGGAGTCTTCCGCCCGCGAGTTGCTTCCCTCGTGTTGGCGACGTGCAAAGCGCACTTCCCAACCATGAATTTTGCGGATGTTGCGCGCGGAACTCCCAGGAGTACCAACATGAGAGCCATTCTCGCGGAGACCCAAGGATATGATCGACTCTTTGTTGGACGAGTTAACCACTCGTTCTGGTACAACAAGCATGATCTTCCCAAGGGCTTCTCTGACGCGGAGGATGAAGAAGAAGGTGCTGAGGAAGGCGACGAGGAAGGCTCTGGATCAAGCGTTGATCATTCCGAGGAGGGCTCCGACGACGACTCCGGCGACGACTCTGGCGATGGTTCCGCCTACATAGCTTCCGATGAGGATCAATCCTCCGAGTGAACCCTGTCAAACAATGAAACTGATGTATCATTTTGGCCCCGGAGTGGGTTTGTAATATAACTTAAATTCTTAAGTAGCTAGGGACGAAACACTTATGCATGGGCGGAAAAACTTATCCTGCTATCCGTTATTTTATTTGCATGTTTCGTTTGTGGAAAGCAAGTGTTGGTTTCTATGTTTTCCGGCTTGCTCATTTGACCTTCCACGAGCCGGAAGACCTTTAACCGGAAACGCTCGCCCGCGGCGACGAAGCCCAATGGCAATCCATCAATAACCGCGGAAACAAGCCCCCAGCCAAGGTGCCGGAAATCGCTACCAGGAATCCATGAGTTTGCAACAGAAAATATTTTCACCAGAAAACTTAAGCTTACGTCCTAAAGGACGATTTTTGAAAATCACAACCTTCATACACGCCTAGGCGGAAATATCCAGCAATGCGGTTTTAGTCGGAAAACATACACGATCTAAAAATGAACAAGTAAAGGAGGTAAAAGACTCAAAGAGTGAACCAAATGCTTTATTTCATTGATCATGTATAACTATTACAGAGTATGTAATTCGAGAATTTTGCAAAGTGTGGAAAGGACATAGATGTGCAATGTTCCAGGGACGTTTTGTTTCATCGTATAAGTCACCCGGATCCTCCCGCTTGCGTTTCCGGTACCAATTAGCAGGTCTATCCTTTAGCTCCCGGAAATCGACAAGGTAGTACGATCCGTTATGAAGTACTTTACTAACGACGAAGGGTTCTTCCCATGGAGATTGCAACTTATGATCTTTCACCTGGCGAAGGCGGAGGACCAGGTCTCCGGCCATGAACGAGCGATTCCGAACTCGACGGCTGTGATAGCGTCGGAGTTTCTGCTGGTAGATGGTGGAACGTTGGTCAGCTAAGTTCGAGCTTCTTCAATCGGGTCCACGGATAGGCTGTTTGGCCTCGTCGGCGGTTTCTTCATTGTAGGCGGAAACTCGCGGTGAATCGTGAATGATGTCGGAGGGAGCACGGCTTCGGATCCGTATACCGGGAAGAGCGGGGTAAATCCGGTTGACCTATTTGGGGTTGTTCGTAAACTCCGCAAAACAGAGTCTAACTCCTCAACCCAAGCTCGGTCGCGCGTCGCAGCGGTTCTTCAAGGCGTGGTTTAATTCCGGATAATATGAGGCCGTTGGCTCTTTCGACCTGACCATTAGATTGTGGATGAGCCACATATGCGAGGTCAAGCCGGATCCCTACATCATAGCAGTAATCCTTCAATTCTCCTTGTGCGAAGTTTGTGCCATTATCTGTGATTATGCTGTGTGGGATGGCGAATCTCGTCACGAGGCTGCAAACAAATTTTAGTGCCGTAGCACCATCGGCTTTTCTCACTGGCTTTGCCTCGATCCACTTACTGAACTTGTCAATAACGACCAGGAGGTACTCAAAACCGCCAGGAGATGATTTCTTTAATTTACCAACCATATCGAGCCCCCAGACCGCGAACGGCCAGGTGATAGGGATGGTCTTCAGCTCTTGGGCTGGAGCGTTTGGTTGAGTAGCATAGTACTGGCAACCTCGGCAGGTTTTTACCAGCTTGTCAGCGTCTTCTTTAGCTGTGACCCAGTAAAACCCGAGCCGAAAAGCTTTTGCAACGAGTGACCTGGGGGCGGCGTGATGCCCGCAATCCCCTTCATGGATCTCTCTGAGGATTTTAATGCCATCTTGATTTGAGACGCATTTGAGAAATACTCCAGTTGCGCTTCGTTTGTAGAGCTGTCCGTCAACGATTGTGTAGGATCTTGCTCGTCTGATGATCTGTCGTGCGAGGACCTCGTCCTCGCGGCAACTTCGATCAATGAGGTAGTCCGAGGAAAGGCTGCGTCCGGGCCGGAATGATGACCATCACTTCCCTAGCCGGAGATATCGCCATGTCCGGATTTTCCGGGTTAGCACCCTTCACCGAGGGTATTCGTAGGTGCTCCGAGAAAATACCGGGCGTAATTGGTTTCCTGCCGGATCCGAGCTTGGATAGCATGTACGCACGCTGCGTTATCGTCTCTCCGACGTACTTGACTTCGTATCCGAGGAAGCATTTGGCGATCTCGTCAACTTCGTCTCTGTAAGCCGCCATGACGGAGTTTCTGGCGTTCCAAGTTCCGGCTACTTGTTGTGCCACCAGGTCGGAATCTCCGCAGCAAATGATATGCTTGATCCCAATTTCCTTAGCGATGCGCAGACCATGTAGTAGAGCCTCGTATTCCGCCATATTGTTTGTAGCTTCGAAGTGAATCCGCGGAACATACCTGCAGTTCTTCTCCGGTAGGGGACTTCATGGTGACTCCGGCTCCTGAGCCTTGATGCTGCTTGGATCCATCGAAGTGCATAACCCATGTTTCTGGTTCCGGCTCCAGATTTGCATCCGGAGCTTCTGTCCAATCTGCGACGAAATCTGCCAAGATCTGGGATTTGATCGCAGTCCTGGCTTTATAGTTGATGTCGAAGGCAGATAATTCAATGCTCCATTTTGCTGTGCTTCCTGTTGCGTCAGCGTTGTTGAGAATCGTTGACAGCGGAGCCTTGCTCACGACTGTTACTAGATGCTCCTGGAAGTAGTGCCTCAGCTTCCTGCTACCTAGGAATACTCCGTAGGCTAGCTTTTGAAAGTGAGGATATCTTTGTTTGGATTCCGTCAGTACCTTGCTAATGTAATAGACTGGCCTTTGGACTCCATACTCGTGACCTTCTTCCTTTCGCTCCACCACGATGACGAGGCCGATGACTCGTTGGTAGCTGCCGGGTAAAGGAGCATGGGCTCGACTCTTCGGAGCTGCTAGGATAGGTGGGGAGGTGAGTATTTCCTTCAACCCTTGAAGTGCTGCATCTGCTGCGTCGTCCCGAACAAATTTATGCACGTTTTCTTCAACAACTTGTACAGAGGTAGCGCCTGATGTCTACGGGTGCTTCTATTCTTGTACACAGTGTTGGCCCTCCAAGAGCAGAGGTTTGTAGAACAGCAGCAAGTTTCCCTTAAGTGGATCACCCAAGGTTTATCGAACTAAGGGAGGAAGAGGTCAAAGATATCCCTCTCATGCAACCCTGCAACCACAAAGCAAGAAGTATCTTGTGTCCCCAACACACCTAATAGGTGCACTAGTTCGGCGAAGAGATAGTGAAATACGAGGTGGTATGAATAAATATAAGTAGTAGTAACGGCGCCGAGAAAAGTGCTTGCTTGGCGTGCGATTGATTGTAGTAATATTGCGGGAAGTAAATATGCGGTAAAACGAGTAAACAAGCAGCGATAGCGATATTTAGGAACAAGGCCTAGGGATCATACTTTCACTAGTGGACACTCTCAACATTGATCACATAACGAGAATAAATAAATAGATGCTAGACTCTACACCCTCTTGTTGGATGATGAACACCACTAGCGTGTAGGATTACACGAACCCTCAATGCCGGAGTTAACAAGCTCCACAATATTCGATGTTCATATTTAAATAACCTTAGAGTGCATGACAGATCAACATAACCAAACCAAGTACTAACATAGCATGCACACTTGTCACCTTCACGCTACGAAAGGAGGCATAGATCACATCAATACCATCATAGCAATAGTTAACTTCATAATCTACAAGAGATCACAATCATAGCCTACACCAAGTACTACACGATGCACACACTTGTCACCATTACACCGTGCGAGGAGGAATAAACTACTTTAATAACATCACTAGAGTAGCACACGGATAAATTGTGATACAAAACACATTGCAATCATAAAGAGATATAAATAAGCACTTCACTATGCCATTCATAATAGTGAATAAGTATTACGTGAAATATAGCCTAAGAGACCCACACGGTGCACACACTCGTCACCTTTACACACGTGGGACAAGGAGTCTCCGGAGATCACATAAGTAAAATCCACTTGACTAGAATAATGACATCTAGATTACAAGCATCATCATATGAATCTCAATCATGTAAGGCAGCTCATGGGATTATTGTATTGAAGCACATAGGAGAGAGATTAACCACATAGCTACCGGTACAGCCCCGAGCCTCGATGGAGAACTACTCCCTCCTCATGGGAGACGAGCAGCGTTGATGGAGATGGCGGTGGTGTCGATGGAGGAGCCTTCCGGGGGCACTTCCCCGTCCCGGCGGCGTGTCGGAACAGAGACTCCTGTCCCCCAGATCTTGGCTTCGCGATGGCGGCGGCTCTGGAAGGTTTTCTCTGGTTTCGTCGAACGTGTCGTGGTTTTTAGGTCAGGGACCTTTATATAGGCAAAGAGGCGGAGTCGGAGGGTCGACGAGGCGACGACACACTAGGGGGGCGCGCCGGCTTGTCATGCGGGGGCCCGGTGGCCCCCCTACGGCCTCTCTCGGGTGTTCCGGAAGCTTCGTGGAAAAATAGGATGCTTGGGCGTTGATTTCGTCCGATTCCGAGAATATTTCCTTACTAGGATTTACGGAACCAAAAACAACGAAAACGAAGCTGGCCCTTCGGCATCTCGTCAATAGGTTAGTTCCGAAAACGCATAATAATGACATAAAGTATGCATAAAACATGTAGATATCATCAATAATGTGGCATGGAACATAAGAAATTATCGATACGTCGGAGACGTATCAGCATCCCCAAGCTTAGTTCCTGCTCGTCCCGAGCGGGTAAACGATAACAAAGATAATTTCTGGAGTGACATGCCATCATAACCTTGATCATACTATTGTAAGCACATGTAATGAATGCAGCGATCAAAACAATGGTAATGACATGAGTAAACAACTGAATCATAAAGCAAAGACTTTTCATGAATAGTACTTTCAAGACAAGCATCAATAAGTCTTGCATAAGAGTTAACTCATAAAGCAATAAATTCATAGTAAAGGTATTGAAGCAACACAAAGGAAGATTAAGTTTCAGCGGTTGCTTTCAACTTATAACATGTATATCTCATGGATATTGTCAATGTAAAGTAATATAACAAGTGCAATATGCAAGTATGTAGGAATCAATGCACGGTTCACACAAGTGTTTGCTTCTTGAGGTGGAGAGAGATAGGTGAAGCTGACTCAACATAAAAGGTAAAAGAATGGCCCTTCGCGAGAGGAAGCATTGATTGCTATATTTGTGCTAGAGCTTTGGTTTTGAAAACATAAAGAGAGCATAAAAGTAAAATTTTGAGAGGTGTTTGTTGTTGTCAATGAATGGTAGTGGGCACTCTAACCCCCTTGCCAGACAAACCTTCAAAGAGCGGCTCCCATGAATTATTTTTATTTTTGGGTGGCACTCCTTCCAACCTTTCTTTCACAATCCATGGCTAACCGAATCCTCGGGTGCCTGCCAACAATCTCATACCATGAAGGAGTGCCTTTTTATTTTAGTTTTATTATGATGAGACTCCTCCCCACTTTTGCTTTCTCAAGCCATGGCTAACCGAATCCTTCGGGTGCCGTCCAACAATCACATATCATGGAGGAGTGTCTATTTAGGTTAATTAATTTGGGACTGGGAATCCCAATGCCAGCTCTTTTTGCAAAATTATTGGATAAGCGGATGAAGCCACTAGTCCATTGGTGAAAGTTGCCCAACAAGAATGAAAGATAAACACCACATACTTCCTCATGAGCTATAAAACATTGACACAAATCAGAGGTGATAAATTTTGAATTATTTAAAGGTAGCACTCAAGCAATTTACTTTGGAATGGCGGAGAAATACCATGTAGTAGGTAGGTATGGTGGACACAAATGGCATAGTGTTTGGCTCAAGGATTTTGGATGCATGAGAAGTATTCCCTCTCGATACAAGGCTTAGGCTAGCAAGGTTATTTGAAACAAACACAAGGATGAACCGGTGCAGCAAAACTCACATAAAAGACATATTGTAAACATTATAAGACTCTACACCGTCTTCCTTGTTGTTCAAACTCTTTACTAGAAATTATCTAGACCTTAGAGAGACCAATTATGCAAACCAAATTTTAGCAAGCTCTATGTATTTCTTCATTAATAGGTGCAAAGTGTATGATGCAAGAGCTTAAACATGAGCACAACAATTGCCAAGTATCACATTATCCAAGAAATTTTACCAATTACTACATTTAGCATTTTCCGTTTCCATCCATATAACAATTAACGAAGCGAGTTTCAACCTTCGCCATGAACATTAGAAGCTAAGAACATGAGTGTTCATACGAACCAGCGGAACGTGTCTCTCTCCCACACAAGCATTTATTCAAACAAAAACAAAAACAAAAGTACACAGACGCTCCAAGTAAAGTACATATGATGTGACCGAATAAAATATAGTTTCAAGAGAAGGAACCTGATAATTTGTCGATGAAGAAGGGGATGCCTTGGGCATCCCCAAGCTTAGATGCTTGAATCTTCTTGAAATATGCAGGGATGAACCACCGGGGCATCCCCAAGCTTAGACTTTTCACTCTTCTTGATCGTAGTATATCATCCTCCTCTCTTGACCCTTGAAAACTTCCTTCACACCAAACTCGAAACAAACTCATTAGAGGGTTAGTGCATAATCAAAAATTCACATGTTCAGAGGTGACACAATCATTCTTAACACTTCTGGACATTGCCCAAAGCTACTCGAAGGTAATGGAACAAAGAAATCCACCCAACGCAGCGAAAGAAGCAATGCGAAATAAAAGGCGAGAATCTGTCAAAACAGAACGATCCGTAAAGACGAATTTTATTGAGGCACCATATTTGCTCAGATGAAAATTCCCAAATTGAATGAAAGTTGCGTACATATCTGAGGATCACTCACGTAAATTGGCATAATTATCCGAGTTACCTACGAGAGAATTAGGCCCAGATTTGTGACAAGCAAGAAATCTGTTTCGCAAGCGATAATCGAAATCTAGTATCAACCTTTCTATCAAAGACTTTACTTGGCACAACAATGTAATAAAATAAGATAAGGAGAGGTTGCTACAGTAGTAACAACTTCCAAGACTCAAATACAAAATAAAAGTACTGTAGCAAAATAAACACATGGGTTATCTCCCAAGAAGTTCTTTCTTTATAGCCATTAAGATGGGCTCAACAGTTTTAATGATGCACTCGCAAGAAATAGTATTTGAAGCAAAAAGAGAGCATCAAGAAGCAAATTCAAAACAAATTTAAGCCTAACATGCTTCCTATGCATAGGAATCTTGTAAATAAACAAATTCATGAAGCATAATGCAACAAGCATAGAAAGATAAAACAAGTGCAGCTTCAAGATTTTCAGCAAAAAGAGAGGTGTTTTAGTAACATGAAAATTTCTACAACCATATTTTCCTCTCTCATAATAATATCCGAGTGGCATCATGAACAAACTCAACAATATAACTATCACATAAAGCATTCTTATCATGAGTCTCATGCATAAAATTATTACTCTCCACATAAGCATAATCAATTTTATTAGTTGTAGTGGGAGCAAATTCAACAAAGTAGCTATCATTATTATTCTCATCAAGTGTAGGAGGCATAGTATAATCACAACAAAATTTACTCTCCATAGTAGGTGGCACCAAAATACCACTATCATTATAATCATCATATATGGGAGGCATATCATAATCAACATAAACTTTCTCCTCAATACCCGGAGGGCTAAAGAGATCATTTTCATCAAAACCGACCTCCCCAAGCTTAGAATTTTCCATATCATTAGCAACAATGGTATTCAAAGTGTTCATACTAATATGTTCCATGGGTTTTTTAATTTTCGCATCAAACCATCCATGTCTTAAATCGGGAAATAGAATAAGAAGCTCATTGTTGTCCATTATGCCAAACTAGTGTAAACAAGAAACAAAAAGATGCAATTGCGGGATCTAAAGGAAATACCTTCGAGTACTTACAACGGTGCCTGGAAAAGTGCTTAGTAGCCGAGATCCGGAGTGTGAGTACCTTTTACCTTTCCTCCCCGGCAACGGCGCCAGAAAAGTACTTTACCTGGGACCGGAGTACGAGTGCCTTTTACCTTTCCTCCCCGGCAACGGTGCCAGAAAAGTGCTTGATGTCTACGGGTGCTTCTATTCTTGTAGACAGTGTTGGGCCTCCAAGAGCGAGAGGTTTGTAGAACAGCAGCAAGTTTCCCTTAAGTGGATCACCCAAGGTTTATCGAACTCGGGGAGGAAGAGGTCAAAGATATCCCTCTCATGCAACCACTGCAACCACAAAGCAAGAAGTCTCTTGTGTCCCCAACACACCTAATAGGTGCACTAGTTCGGCGAAGAGATAGTGAAATACAGGTGGTATGAATAAATATAAGCGGTAGTAATGGCGCCGGAAAAGTGCTTGTCTGGCGTGCGATTGATTGTAGTAATATTGCGGAAGTAAATATGCGATAGAAACGAGTAAACAAGCAGCGATAGCGATATTTAGGAACAAGGCCTAGGGATCATACTTCCACTAGTGGACACTCTCAACATTGATCACATAACGGAATAAATAAATAGATGCTAGACTCTACACCCTCTTGTTGGATGATGAACACCACTAACTATGTAGGATTACACGAACCCTCAATGCCGGAGTTAACAAGCTCCACAATATTCGATGTTCATATTTAAATAACCTTAGAGTGCATGACAGATCAACATAACCAAACCAAGTACTAACATAGCATGCACACTTCGTCACCTTCACGCTACGAAAGGAGGCATAGATCACATCAATACCATCATAGCAATAGTTAACTTCATAATCTACAAGAGATCACAATCATAGCCTACACCAAGTACTACACGATGCACACACTCGTCACCATTACACCGTGCGGGAGGAATAAACTACTTTAATAACATCACTAGAGTAGCACACGGATAAATTGTGATACAAAACACATTGCAATCATAAAGAGATATAAATAAGCACTTCACTATGCCATTCATAACGGTGAATAAGTATTCGTGAAATATAGCCTAAGAGACCCACACGGTGCACACACTCACCTTTACACACGTGGGACAAGGAGTCTCCGGAGATCACATAAGTAAAATCCACTTGACTAGCATAATGACATCTAGATTACAAGCATCATCATATGAATCTCAATCATGTAAGGCAGCTCATGAGATTATTGTATTGAAGCACATAGGAGAGAGATTAACCACATAGCTACCAGTACAGCCCCGAGCCTCGATGGAGAACTACTCCCTCCTCATGGGAGACAGCAGCGTTGATGGAGATGGCGGTGGTGTCGATGGAGGAGCCTTCCGGGGGCACTTCCCCGTCCCGGCGGCGTGCCGGAACAGAGACTCCTGTCCCCCAGATCTTGGCTTCGCGATGGCGGCGGCTCTGGAAGGTTTTCTCTGGTTTCGTCGAACGTGTCGTGGTTTTTAGGTCAGGGACCTTTATATAGGCAAAGAGGCGGAGTCGGAGGGTCGACGAGGCGACGACACACTAGGGGGCGCGCCGGCCTGTCATCTGGGGGCCCAGTGGCCTCCCTCTAGCCTCTCTCGGGTCATCTGGAAGCTTCGTGGAAAAATAGGATGCTGGGCGTTGATTTCGTCCGATTCCGAGAATATTTCCTTACTAGGATTTCTGGAACCAAAAACAGCAGAAAACGACGAAGCGGCCCTTCGGCATCTCGTCAATAGGTTAGTTCCGAAAAACGCATAATAATGACATAAAGTATGCATAAAACATGTAGATATCATCAATAATGTGGCATGGAACATAAGAAATTATCGATACGTCGGAGACGTATCAGCGCCTTCTCGCCAATTCGGCTAACAAACCTACTGATTGCTGCAACACAACCAGTTAGTCGTTGCACATCTTTGAGACAAGTTGGCCTTTTGATGCACAGGATTGCCTTGATTTTCTCCGGGTTAACTTCAATGCCCCTGTGAGAGACTATGAAGCCAAGGAGTTTTCCGGCTGGAACGCCAAAGACGCATTTCAGCAGATTCGACATCATCTTGTACCGTCGGAGGTTCTCAAAGGTTTCTGTGAGATCGCTGATCAAGTCGGATCCTTTTCGGGTCATGACCGCGATGTCGTTGACGTAAGCGTGTACGTTCCGGCCAATTTGGTCCTTCAAGCACCGCTGCATCGTGCGCTGGTAGGTGGCACCTACGTTTTTCAAACCAAAAGGCATGGTAACATAGCGGTAAGTACCAAAAGGGGTGATGAACGAGGTCGCCTTTTGGTCGGACTTCTTCATCCGGATCTGGTGATACCCGGAATATGCGTCAAGAAAACACAGAAGTTCCGCCCCTGCCGTCGAATCAATGACTTGGTCAATGCGCGGTAAGGGGAACGGATCCTTCGGACAATGCTTATTCAAGCCAGAGTAATCGATGCACATTCTTAGTATTTCAGAATTCTTTTTGGGTACAAGGATGGGATTTGCGACCCAATCAGTATGGATAACTTCTACTACAAAACCTGCCTCTAGTAACTTTGCTAATTCCATTCCTATGGCGCGGCGCTTCTTGTCTCCAAAGCGACACATAGCTTGCTTCACCGGTTTAGCCCCCGGATTTATGTTGAGGTAGTGCTCGGCGAGTTCCCTTGGTACTCCGGACATGTCAGAAGGTTGCCATGCGAAGATATCCATGTTAGCGCGGGGGAACTCGACGAGCGCGTCTTCCTATTTGGGGTCCATGTTGGCTCCGACCGAGACCTGTTTGGTGGTATCTTCTTCCTTGAAGCCGATCTTCTTGTCTCTATCGCGGCCTTGAACGAGGTTTTCTGTTCGGAGATCTGCTTCTTGGTGGTGTGCATCTCTTTTGGATCCACCGCGGCTCTGTAGCCTTGCAGCTCCTCTCCAGATATCACAGACTCTGCAAAGGCGGCTTCGCCTAACTCGCACTCGTGAGCCTTCTTGTAGTCTCCGGATACGGTAATGATACCATTGGGACCCGGAATCTTGAGCTTGTTGTAGATGTAGCACGCTCTTGCGTGAAACTTGTGGTAGGTGGGCCTGCCGAAGATGACGTGGTAGGAACTCTTGAAGGGCACGACCTCAAACGTGATCATCTCTTCGCGGAAATTATTGATATCGTCGAAGGCCACGGGAAGTCTGATGCTGCCGAGGGAATTCGCCTTTTTACCCGGAACTACACCATGAAATTCAGTGGTGCTGTGTTTGAGCTGTTCCTTGGTGAGGTTCATCCGCTCCAGAGTCTCCACGTACATGATGTTCAAGCTGGCTCCGCCATCCATGAGGCACTTGGAGAAGTCATAGCCGTCGATGCGGGGACTTACAACCAAGGCGTAGCATTCTTTCGGCACGATGGTAGGATGATCCTGCCTATCAAATGTGCACGAAATTTCCGACCACCTGACATACTGCGGCACAGCCGGAACTGTGGCGTCCAGGATCCGAAAAGTTGACTTGCTCGCGCGGACTGTTGGGGTTCCGAGGAAGGTGTGGTACGCGCCTACGCTCTTTTTGCCGAAGGGGTTGGATTTAGCTGCGGATCCTTCCTTGGGATCCGGCGAAGCATCATCCTCATCCTTCGCCTCGGAACTGTCTTCCTCTTTGTCCTTGTTCTTGCCCTTGCCTCCTTTGTCGCGTGGGCGGTGCTTCCGGGCTCGCTTGTATCCTGCTTCCGGGTCAGATTTGAGATCGTTGACCCACTTGCAGTTGCGGTTAGTGTGAGTGGACTTCCCCGTAGTCGGACCCAGATGGGCCAGGCAGGGCATGTCTCTGTACTCTTCATAGGTTCGGGGGGCGCGGGTTCCGGCAGCGGTGATTTCATCACCACGCTGCTGGCCCCTGCCAGCTCCACCTCCACGGCCGCGTCCTCTTCCGCCTCCTTGACCTCCGCGCTGAAAAGCCATGGCGACCATTTCGGATCCGCCACTTGATACGTCTCAAACGTATCTATAATTTCTTATGTTCCATGCTAGTTTTATGACAATACTCACATGTTTTATATACACTTTATATCATTTTGATGCATTTTCCGGCACTGACCTATTAACAAGATGCCGAAGCGCCAGTTCCTGTTTTCTGCTGTTTTTGGTTTCAGAAATCTTACACAGGAAATATTCTCGGAATTGGACGAAACAAAAGCCAAACCTCCTATTTTTCCGAGGGACACACGGAGCCGGAAGGGCAAGCCAGGGGGAGGCCCAGGGCCTCCACACCATAGGCTGGCGCGGCCAAGAGGGGGGTGCGCCGCCTTATGGGGTGGGCCCCTCGGGCAC
Organism: Lolium rigidum; assembly: GCF_022539505.1. Classification (NCBI taxonomy): domain Eukaryota; kingdom Viridiplantae; phylum Streptophyta; class Magnoliopsida; order Poales; family Poaceae; genus Lolium; species Lolium rigidum. The sequence continues at coordinate 215,128,029 of NC_061514.1, forward strand.
CCCCTCGCGCCGCCCTTTCGCCTATATATTCCTTCCGTCGCGAAAACCCTAAAATAAGAAGTCATATTCCACAAAGAGTTCCGTAGCCGCCACCATCGCGAAGACAAGTTTCGGGGGACAGAATCTCTGTTCCGGCACGCCGCCGGGACGGGGAATTGCCCCCGGAGTCATCTCCATCGACACCACCGCCATCTTCTTCGCCGTTGCTGTCTCCCATGATGAGGAGGGAGTAGTTCTCCCCCGAGGCTGAGGGCTCTACCGGTAGCTATGTGGTTCATCTCTCTCTCCCATGGTGTGATCTTTATGGGTCATGTGCTTTGTATCACTATTAATCTATGTGCTACTCTAGTGATGTTATTAAAGTAGTCTATTCCTCCTCCATGATGTAAAGAGGACAGTGTGTGCATCATGTAGTACTTGGCGTAGGTTATGATTGTAATCTCTTGTGGATTATGAAGTTAACTATTACTATGATAGTATTGATGTGATCTATTCCCCCTTTCATAGCTATTGTTGACAGTGTGTATGCTATGTTAGTACTCGGTCTAAATTGCAACGGTATTATCTTGGATTATTATTTGATGAGGATATCCCTATGAGTGGTGTTTGTCAAGTACTTGATGAACTTTGAGTGGATCTTTTGTAGCCACTACGTGATGATTAGTGATTCCAATAGGAGAGTAATTCAGAGTAGCACAAGTGAAGAGAAGTTATCTAATTGTCCAATTATGATCATTGTTGAGAGTGTCCACTAGTGAAAGTATGATCCCTAGGCCTTGTTTCTAAGCATTGAAACACCGTTTCCAACAAGTTCTGCTACATGTTCGCTTGCTGCCATATTTATTTCAGATTGCAATTACTACTTATAATCATCCATATTACTTGTATTTCACTATCTCTTCGCCGAACTAGTGCACCTATACATCTGACAAGTGTATTAGGTGTGTTGCGGACACAAGAGACTTCTTGTATCTTAATTGCGGTGGTTGCTTGAGAGGGATATCTTTGACCTCTACCTCCCAGAGTTCGATAAACCTTGGGTGATTCACTTAAGGGAAACTTGCTGCTGTTCTACAAACCTCTGCTCTTGGAGGCCCAACACTGTCTACAGGAATAGAAGTGTGCGTAGACATCACCACTCTTCTGGTCATCGGGGGGATTTTCCGCTTAGTGCCGCTGTTGTTACCGTTATCACGGTTCTTCTTCTGCTGATCCTGGGGAATTGCTGTAGCTGCTAGATCTCCGCCTGCGTCGTCATCGGCGGCAGTATGATCGCTGGCGATGGTGATCATGTCATCCAAGGTCAGCTTATTTGCATTGACCAAGCAAGTGAGCTTGTGTCGCAGCAGTCCTCCTCTTTGCAATCCGCCTATAAAGGCGTGCATAGCTGTGCGATTATCGATGTTATCGCACTCGTTCCTGGTTGCTAACCATCGTGTGAGGAAGTTCCTTGATGTTTCTCCCTTCTTCTGGATACATGCATGTAGGTCGCTTGTCGTGGCAGGTCTCTTGTAGGTGCCCCTGAAGTGCTTTTTATAAGGCTGTCTTCAGGTCGAACCAGCAAAAGATGGAGTTCTTCTCGAGGTCGCTGAGCCAGATCCGGGCTGGACCTACAAGGTACAGTTGAAGCATGCGGCAAGCGATGTTAGGGGTTCCTCCGGCGAAGGTCACTGCATTGTAGTAATCCTCGATCCAGGTATCCGGCCTTTCGGTGCCATCATAATTGTTCAGGTTTCCGGGTAGTTTGAGGTTCATCCGTGGCTTTGGTTCCTCTCGAATCATCCTGCCAAAGCACTTTGGGCCGATGTAGTCAGTTTTGTATTCATTGAGATGTTCCCGCGCATCACGCGAGCCATTGCGGGGGTATTTTGAGCGTGAGCGAGATCTCCGGCCACCGCCTCCGCCTCCACCTCCGCCTCCACCGCTAGGTGGTGGGGAAGGAGATCAACGAGGGGGCCGATGCGACCTCTTGCTTCCGCCTTCTGATTATCCTCGCCCTTCGCGGTGCTGACTCCAGCTTCGATGGCTGCCTTCACCATGGTGTTGGCTGTCTTCGCCGTTCCGGCTTCTGCGAGGCTCCGGCTCGCGTTCTTCGTTCCGATTCCTCCTGGGCTCGGGTTCACGATCAGTGTTCCGGCTTCGGCGGGGTTCCGGCGTACGCTCCCTGTTCCCATTCCTTGGAGGAGGCACGTTGTCGCGGATATTGATTCCACCAGGCCCATGGGGTCTGGTGTTTCCGGCTGGACTACGGCGGCGAGGAAGTTGAGGACGTGGGTATCCGTTGGGCAAAGGTGACGGATTACGGTACTTGTCCCTACCAGTGTATCTCGCATCCTTTCCCTTCTTTGGATCTGACGGAGGCGTCTTTGATGGCACAGGGATTGGATTTGGATGTTCACTGGTTTTCCTTCTGCGTTCCGAGGATCCGTTCAGTGATTCATCATTGCGGTGACGATTGTCATAGGAGTCCTTCTGTGCGGTAGAGATGCAATGATCCGGGTTGGATTCCAACCTGCGCGAAGTATATGCCTTGCTCTGTTGCTTCATCGCTGAGGCAACGAGCGTGCGGACGTAGTCGATATCAATCTCCTCGTCCTTCTTTTTCAAGATCTGCGCAGCCTTCTTCATGTTATCCTTTGGAGTTGCGAACGGCTGTTGCTCGGTGGGAGTTGCGAAGGTGATCTTGCGGGGAGCTACAGCTTCTCGCCTGATTCTATCAGCCTCCTGTTGAGCCTCGGTGATCTTGTCCTCCCAATGCTTCCGGAGTTGCATGACTTTTGCTAGTGACTCATCCACCTGACGTTCTCGCTGGAGAAAATTGTCCACGAAGTTCGCGGCCTCCTTCCTCTCGTCTAGCATTGCTGCTGCGGTGGTTGCGAATTTTTTGCCGTTGCCGGCATCTCCTGTCTTTTGGCTTCTAGAGCTTCTGCGTTTGTCGCATCTTCGGGAGTTATAGGTTTGTTGAGGATATCCGAGTGTGCGATTGCCTCCATGCCCGCCTCGCTTGAACCGGTTCTTCGGGGACAGGACTTCCTTATGCGGTCGTTCCCGCGATAGCGGAGATCCCGCATTGGATGGCCGTGGATCGGAGTGGGTATTCTCATTTTCCGATTCCCGCCGATCCGGCGCCGCCAAGGTTGCGAGAACCCGCTTAGGGCCGGGCGGATTCAATTTCAGGCTGATCACCGCCTCCGAATTCCTTCATCTTGCGATCGAACTCTTCAGTATCCATGGAGGAGGTATCCCCGGAGATTGGGCTTAGGTTGCCCAGGATCGATTCTTCACCCGGAGCGTTGCTTTCTCCGACAGCCTCCCGCTGATCCGGAGCAGCGCTGTTTTCCGGTGCCTCAACCTGCATGGGGCCGGCTCCGACTTCTTGAGGGGCGGCTCCTGCGGTATGGGCTAGAAAGTGCACGAAGTGACACCTTTGCTTCTCGAACACCTGGGAGACCCACGTGGATCTGCATTGGTCTTCCACCTTTATTTCCTGCTCAGGGGCGGATTGGGTGGGTTTTGATTTTTCCAGATCTAAGGCGGAATCTTCCTTAGGAAGTTCCTGCATCTCAGATCGGGTCTTCGCGACTGCGTCCTGCTCAGCGGCGGTCGCGTCAGCGTTACTTACCAGTGTGTTCCCATCGGAATCGACGGTTTCGCCGATGAAGATGTGTATGCCGCCAATCGGGACGATGGAGAGCTTGACGGGGTTGGTCTTAGCCGGAATGCAACACTCGTCCGGTGGGACGATCGGAAGGTTCCCGGCGTAGAGGACTCTCCCCACAGCGATGGTTTCTTCGTAGCTTCCCATGGCGGAACCCTCCCGGTTCCGGCCTCCAGACGCCGCTGGCCCCACGGTGGGCGCCAACTGTCGTTGCCTATTCGACGGTACCTCGGAGGAGGGTTCCTCACGAGGGGGAGAAGAAGTAGGGGCCATAGGGCAGAGTGCACACGGGACGGTGGTACGCGATTTACCCAGCTTCGGAACACCTGCACGATGGCAAGGCCTACTGCTGCTTGTCTGGAATTATCTGGGCGCTTTCGCGTTGTTACAATGAGTTGTGGTTGTGCCTCTAGGGCTCCCGGGATCCGGCTTACACTACAAGAAAAGTTGCCATGGCCGACGAAGTTGAAGTCGCGCCGTGGTTGCTAGTGTACCATGGCCGACGATTTTTGGTCCCTCCGTGGTGCATGTCAAAACTTTTTTTTCTCGTTTTTGAGGCCACCTAGCCCGACGAAAGCGGCCAAAACGTCGCGTATGGTGGCCCGGGACGTGGTGCATCTCGAAATCTCGGGTTCGCCGGCCGAGTCAACGCAAATCCGCACCGCCGAGGGATGTAGGGCCCAGATGGCAGCCTCTCTGGCATTGTTTTTTCTCGATCGCGCCATCTCGTTCAACGTTCTCCGATCGAGCCGTTTACGATGCA